>NW_017095623.1:8126-53276 GCF_001412225.1 Nicrophorus vespilloides
AAATGAACCCATATTTACAGTAATGTAACTATAGGGTTTAGGAAAAATTCTATTTCAAGAACAAATAACCTTTGATGATTAATGTATAAAAATAGTTGTCCCAATTCTGAAAAGGTTTCATCTTAGGGTTACAACCCGCCACTTTTTTACGTTCCTTCTCGGTTTGGATGTAATAAAAGCAGCTGTTAAGGTCTCCAATATTGTGGCAAGGGTTTCACTGACAAATTTCTTTTTATCAAGATAATAAATATTGTATAACTTTATATAGACTTTTATATAACATGGAGAGTAGTGATTAAATGAAACGAATAATAATAAATTTATTTTATGTAAGAATTATGCAATTACATAAGGAATTAATGATAATAAAGTATGAAATGAAATCTATAAATTGAACGATAGAATTTGAACTAATGAAATAGCTCCTGTTTATAACTTATTAATGTGCTTGCATGTCGAGTATTAACGTATAAAACTTGATTTTATAATCTTACTTTTCATTTAATTGCTAAAATTTAATAGCTGCATGGATTTTGATTTGAAATTGAAGTAATATATTTTATAATTTTCTCTCGACGTTTATTAGTTTTACTTTTAATTCTTCGCATAAATTGAAAACTAAGTATGAAAATATATTCTAATTAGATGAGAAGGTTGCAATGATACTTGATATATTTACTTGTTGTTATAAGTGAAGTGACCTAAGATCACAGCTGTACTGGATGAAGTTTGATGTCATTTACTTTACAGTGTATATAAATTAACATTCCTGCTCCTTTACCCTTGGAACAAAGGCAACGACATGACTTTTCCGCTTAGCTGTTAACAACTGGTGGGATGATGACACCGCAGACTGTTTATCAGCGAATTTCCTTCGCCAACTAAGTTTTGCGAACTTTTGTTGCTTTATGCCACGATTCATGGGGCCCTTGGGCATCGATGGACGTCTGCATGCGGCGAATAAAAACATCTATATATACATATAGAAACACCGAAAGATGTGCAGATTCGAGCGTTTTCTTTGAAGAAGAATAAAAAAATAAATAAAAAGGAAAACTTCAAGGCGAGCCGAAGATTCCCGGATAAAAAAGGGGATGTGTTTATTATTGCCACGAGCTGTGCAATATTGCGTATTGCATTACGAGAGATCGCAATTTTATTGCCCATCATCGATGATTTGTCTGTCGGTAGATTCTCCTCTCCATATAAATCCATGTGTTGTACAATATAAGCGGGTTTCTCAAACTCGATGCCTGCTCGATTATGCAATATATTGCTGCATTTCGTAACGCGTTGCTTAGCAATACCGAATTCATTATGTATACATGTATTTTGGTAAAAACGGAAACAGTAAATATGTAAATGCGTCTTCGTATTAGATCTATGATTTGTAATATGTAAGAAATACGTAAATAGCTTTTGGTTCGAAGCCAAGTAAAATAAACGTAGATCTGTATGATCTTCAGACGCATCTCTTAACGAACTTATTTGTTATAATTATAACACACACAACTCTTAAGAACAATTGTATTTTTTTACATGACCTATCGAAGCATCATTACTCGCGTGGCGTCTGAGAATTGATTAGATTCAGGAAAAAACGTAAATTCCCTTTTTGATAAATTTTACTAAATTTAAAAAGAATTGAATCATTTTGCATTAGGAATTTAGATTATGTAGTTTATATTGATTAAAGGCAACTAATTTTGATGTATAGTTTATGTTTACAGTAATTTGTTAAAATATAAGATTTTCCATTCTAAATATGTTTCAGCTTATGATTAATTAAGTCTAACATTGTAGAAATATTAAAAAAATTAATAATAATAATGAATAACAATCAATAAATTTTAACTAAATGTTCTGTATAAATAATATACACAAATGTAATATTGCAAGTTTTGTAATTATTGATTGAATGATTGAACCGTTTCTTGTATAGGAATTTGTGTGGCCTAGTTTTTGAACCAATTCTGTGCATGGAGACATCTCCTGCAAAGTTCCGTAAGTAATTCAGTAGAAAATTGGATTCGGAAAATTGCTCTCTGAACTTTTGATAGCCATTTAAAATATAATAAATTCATTTAATGCTCGCCGCGGAAAGTCGACAAACCGCCGCACGAAACGCTTTAATTCGCAATATTAAAAAGCAACATCATGTAGTTAATAC
The DNA here is from genome assembly GCF_001412225.1 of Nicrophorus vespilloides. NCBI lineage: Eukaryota > Metazoa > Arthropoda > Insecta > Coleoptera > Silphidae > Nicrophorus > Nicrophorus vespilloides. The sequence continues at coordinate 10,297 of NW_017095623.1, forward strand.
CAGAATATCTATTATTGATCTAAATCTGATCTGCTAATGGTACAAATACGTTATTATATACAGTGGAACCTCGCCTAACGAATTGTAAGAAAAATGAGCGACGTTTCGCATAACGAGTGACGATGAGAAGAGAAGTCCCGGATTGTGCGGCTACTACATCATTTTTAAAACTTGTGTACACATATCAAGTGTATTTTTGAATATACGAGTAAAAATCCGGAAATTTTGGAACGGATTAAATTAACGACTTTCCACTGTACAGTGAAATACTAACAAAATGAAGAGTGAACTGTACAGTTGATTATTATGATGACTATATTCTTTTTCCTTCATGGGCCACGTGTGATGATAACCAAGCCATATTGTGTGTGGTGGAGGCCGCATTTACAATGGGACGTTGCACGTTTATTTCCTCCTATTACCTTTTTCTCTCTCTCTCTTCACATTCTGTCCCTATTCCGTTTTGTTTTTATCCTGGCCACGTATCGACCTACTAATATCAAATGGGATGGCTAAAGTTTTCCATGTGCACCATTGCGTTCGGAATATACGAGTGCAATAGACGTCCGGACAACTTAATAAATCGACACCTCTTGCGCGTTGCCACTTCCCATCAATTCATTCATTAAACTGCGGATTCACTGATTATCTACATTGCTTTTAATTTCTGTATTCGTTTCGTTGATGTGCGCAACGAATGCTCGCCTTCTTTGATAATTAGTAATTAATAGCCTTGGCAGCAATTAAGACATCCAAGTATATATACGTTAGTGAAGCAATCTCTGAAATATCTAGGAAAGTTCTTAATGTTTTTTTTTTGTTATAAGAAACGCCTTAATTTTCGTGTCCGCTGATTTAGATTTGAAAAAAAAAAATAGTTGGCAAACCAATCCAACCTGAACGATTGACCAAGAAAATTGTTAAGCACGAGAAGACACTTCGTTTAGCGTTGAGCGATATAATTCGCAACTGGAATTAAATAGTTATGACTCTCTTATTTTCAACCAATAAGTATTGTTGGAACGTTCAAATCAACTGTGATTCCTAGTGATATTTGAATGAGAACTTATCCATGAAAAATGTTTGATATCAACTCTCAACGTCCCCTACATAATCATCTATTTAGGGGCCCTTAATGCGGCCCTACCAGGTATTTGCATTAAACAGTGTTAGTGGACAATAAGGGAGAGGCGCCCTTCGATCAAGCTTACGTAAGGGCCTACGTCTTTAAGCTCTAATCCGTGAGCAACTTCCGAGATAAATATGAAAGTTTTCGTTTTCAAAATTTCAATAAATAAACAGAGAGTTTATACTCGTCTGATAGTACTTATGACAGTATTTATAGGAAACTTAATTTTAATGTGTTATAAATAATAAAGAGTTAAAGTTTAATTTGAACAACAATTATCGAAAAAATTAAGAAAATTTCTTAATTTTCTATTACTTAAAAATTACTTAACCCAATATACGCTTTTTTTTTTTAATATTTTCTATTCATTAAATGTATTATATAAATATTGACTAATATGTGCACTATGTATCCACTTTACAAAATAATTTTTGTAATTAATCAAGTCTAAAACGCTAAACTCTACACAATTTAATTATTTTTTTTAACAAAATCCGGCTTTGTGTTATTTCTATAATTGTTTGAATTCGTATCGTTATTTTTATACATCATGAAATATTTTCGAAAAGTAATTAATTTGTGTTTGTTTGAATCTAGATTAAATATATATTTGTTTGTTTTATTTTCCTGTTGCTTTTTTTTTGTATAAAAATCGAATAACGCTCACAAATCTATTTTTCATTTTCATTATAAAAGTGAATTTTATTGTAAAAATAAATAACACAAATCTTTAAGTAGTTATAATATTTAAACAATTAAAATATGAACAGATATTACGTGTCATAGCCAATAATTATAACTAACTTAAATATCTTAGCCTTATTGCTGCAAGCACTGAGAAGGACCTGTCTTGACCAGGATTTGAACCTGTGACCACGAAATCGTGGCTATTAGTCGCCCCCTGTATTTATATATTTTTGTTATTTTCAGGTAACTGTTCAATTTATCCCAAGTATCAAATAGCAACTGGAATAGCGGTATTGTATAATAATTTTAGTACTATTATTCAACTATATGTAGCAAAAATCAATATTATATGAACTAATGATTTCCTTGAGTTAATTGAGGAATTCCTCAAGTATTAATATTATTAATTCCTTACATAAAGGAAGTTTTGTGTTAATATTAATAAAGATTATACTATTTCCTTTAAATATATCCTGTGAAGAATGAGGTATATACCGGGTGACCCCAAAAATATGTATATACTGTTTGACTGATTATATCTTCAGCTTTTATTTACATGTAATTAATATTTCAATTGGAAAAGAAACTACAGTGGAACCTCGCTTAACGAATTTAATCCGTTCCAAAATTTCCGGATTTTTACTCGCATTTTTGAATATATTTCACTATATTCCAAAATACACATAATTTGTGTACAAAAGTTTTGTTCGTTAAGCGAAATACTCGTTATGCGAAGTATTCGTTAAGCGAGGTTCCACTGTACATGTAGAAGACTTGATTTCTGATGCCAATCTGACACGTGTATGTCTTGGTCTTCCGTTGTCTAAGAACATCCAGAACAATTCCATTCGTTTCGAACTTATCTTTTATCCTATTAATTGTCACATTTTCATACTTCCAATAGCATTTTAAAATAAATTTTCATTTTTCAAAAATTAATCTCGGTCCACTCATTATTTCCATTTAATTAAACCCTAAAAAGAAAGAAAAATCAGAAAGTTATAACACGTTATACATTTTTTTGGAGACACCTTGTATATAAAAATACGTAATACTTTGAGACAGTTATTACTTGATGATAAATATTTATGAGTAAAAGTATATGAAAATTGTATCAATTCTGGTTATTCATTCGATCGTTAATTATTATTATTATGTGAATTTATCTCGGTTCGCGGAAGTTTTCAAACGGAAATTTCTTATCTAATTGCGATTATTAAGTAATTGAATGGTGATTTACGATGAAATTGTATATGCATTTTACGCAATTACATTCAGCGATATTGTATGTAAAAAAAAACAAGAAGACTAAATAAGAAGTTGTGAAAGCGATAGAAGAAAAGAGAAGTAAATTTATATATGCATAAAATAGAATACGTTTATTTCCCACGCGTGTTCGGATGTAAATCAGGTTCTCGGGGATAATTAAGGAATTGCTTAATACTATCGGGTTTAATTAAAACGCGTTACACGGCCGACGCTCTTCGGAAAGTCTTTAAACGAGATTGTTCATTATTTAGAGATGGAATTAAGGAAGTATCTGCTGGTTAGATACATTAATCTTGTGCGATAATGAAAATGTGTATGTTTCTATTCGGCGGTTACGATTCTATTAGCGAGTATATAAATATCATTAGATCTCTTGGATGAGGATGTTAACGCGAATTCAAAGTAATTTACTTATTGTAATAGCATTTAAATTAGGCGCCTAGGTTGGACCAGTAACGTAACTTGATCTGCTTTTTACACCAAATGGTAATCATTTTAAGATTTAAATGAAGAGATAACAAAACAGTAAAATGATCCAATTTTAAACAAGAAAAGTTACATGATTATTCTTTATATAAAAACATTGAAAATTTTATGTGAAGAAACAAAGAAAGTTGATGTTATATAAGTGTGTTTGATTGAGTACACTTACCGAATAAAAAGTTGTTGTTTTTTTTAATTAAAAAATGTTTGTATCATCGAAACTCTCCACTAAAATTACTTCACATATCTTCTAAGTTCTTTCTAAGCTCAGCCTTTGTAGTGATTATGAGAAAATAGAAGAATAAGTTTTGATCACGACTGCTATTCGTTGACCCTTACCGGTGCTTTGAACTTTCTCTTTAGTTTATGTTGCATAAACCTTCCTTATTTTTTTATCTTCGTCTTCATGTTTGCATGGATCCAATTATTTCGATTCGAACAATTTAATATCAACTTATGTATTTTTCCATTGCCTATAATATTTTCGTTGAAATTGTCAAATAATGATTCCAAACACTGTGCATAAAAGGGAAACCGAATGCACGGAAGGCTTGGTGCAAAAAATGCGCTCAAACGTTCCCTTTTCAGCAGTCAATGTGTTTAAGTAGCGAACGAGTGTGTGTGTGTGCAGTTGAATGAAAAGTGCCCAGCTGTGTGTGTTTTTTTCCTTTTTTGTTCATAATGTTCGAACAATATTCAGCTGCGAACAATAACATGAAGGGCCCTTCTCTCGGTTTTAAGTGGGCCACGGTCGTGGTGGTGGTATGTTTCTGCGAATGTTCGAAATTGATTCGTATCGGGTGCATCGACGAAAGCGTATAACAACTATGCTTTTGTTTTTCTATTTCAAAGCTTTGTTTTATTTATCTTGAATGCGCAATACCGTCAGATTTTAGTTTTCCCTTTGTTTTGATGTGTAAATAGTGACTAAACAACTATAGTCCGGATAAATGAACTATATTTTCAATGTGTTTCGCGTAGTGATTATTTAACATTCACGTTTCATCTGAATAAAGAAGTAAAAAAAGTTTTGTAATTAGCAAATAAAGATGTTTGTATCTATTTAATATCATTCTGCAATAACTCTAAATTTTACTAATGTAGTACATAAAATAAGGACTTACTCACATATTACATTACTTTTAACAATAATATACAGCAAAGATTAATCATTCAATTTTCAATGTGTTTCACGTAGTGATTATTTAAAGTTCACGTTTCATCTGAATAAAGAAGTAAAAAAAGTTTAGAAAGTAGCAAATAAAGATAGTTTTTAATACATTACAGTCATTATTAAAATAGTCGTATATATTCTCATTCTATATAATATTTTGCAAACTATATATATTAGAAAATGTATTTTTGATTCAATATTTTTAATTAGACCGAAAAACCATGAAGTTTATAAGTTTCCAACGCTGATTGCAAAAAATAACTAAATATTGATGATATAAGTGACATATAATTGGCGTTACTAAATATAACTAAATATTTGATAAATAATACAACTATGAAATAATAATTGCAATGAACAAATTTAGGTAAAATTCATCATCATTTGATTTAATGATTTTAGAACTAATTAATCTTTGCTGTGTATTATTGTTAAAAGTAATGTAATATGTGATTAAGTCCTTATTTTATGTGCTACATTAGTAAAATTTAGAGTTATTGCAGAATGCTACTAACAACTATAGTCCGGATAAATGAACTATATTTTCAATGTGTTTCACGTAGTGATTATATAAAGTTCACGTTTCATCTGAATAAAGAAGTAAAAAAAGTTTAGAAAGTAGCAAATAAAGATAGTTTTTAATACATTACAGTCATTATTAAAAAAGTCGTATATATTCTCATTCTATATAATATTTTGCAAACTATATATATTAGAAAATGTATTTTTGATTCAATATTTCTAATTAGACCATGAAAAACCATGAAGTTTATAAGTTTCCAACGCTGATTGCAAAAAATAACTAAATATTGATTAATATATGTGACATATAATTGGCGTTACTAAATATAACTAAATATTTGATAAAGAATAATACAATTATGAAATAATAATTCCAATGAACAAATTTAGGTGAAATTCATCATCATTTGATTTAATGATTTTAGAACTAATTAATCTTTGCTGTGTATTATTGTTAAAAGTAATATAATATGTGATTAAGATTTTATGTGCTACATTAGTAAAATTTGGAGTTATTGACTGAATGATATAAACTAGATACAAACATCGATTGATTACCAAGTGTTTATAACCTTTGAATGTATGTTACGCCAGTTTATAGGGTATTTCAACGGTAAACGTTTGATAAAATTTAATAATGAAACTATAAATATTCTTTTTGCATTTCTGCTTTTATCTGTTAACAAGGCTGTTATTTAATTATCTTTAATTGATGAAAACAGCAACTATTGAAAACAAATATTATTAATTAGTTTGGATTTTATGTACGAAACTGGAAGTTATTGCTTATTGACTATTTCCATTTTTCGTACAATTTGTTGTGCTATTGAAGAAAAGCATATGTTTTATGTTTAACTTTTATTGTTTCTTACAACAGTATAAATTAGTTAAATGAGAATCTATATGCAAATGAAAGTTATTGACTACTTTTTTTTTCAAATATACTTCCATTATAATAAAAAGTAGTAGTAATCTCGTACGTGAGCTCATTTCAAACATCGGCGCCTTCCGTCGCGTAAGTCCATTATTACGTCCCGATGTTATATAATTAGTCGAACGCACGTGCTCTTCATTTCCTATAACCAGGTAACTATTTATACTGCGGTCCATAATAATTAACGTGAACTAATAAATGCGCAAGGTTCTCTACATCTGCAGCATTTTCTGCTGGAGTTTTGCATTGTATTGCCATAGAATTTCGCAGGAGAGAGATTCCCCATTATTTCCATAATTTATCGTGCTCTTTGTTATACACTATATACCAAGCAAAAATGAGTTCTGCTGGTGTGTATCTGCACCTAATTTATTTATTTCTTTTGATGCTCCTGCATTGTGTGTTATTATTATATCGCTCGGTTTGTTACTCATATCTTTATTGTTGCAGATAGTTTATACAATGTTGAAAATTGGAGCAATCGATACATCGGCTGCCGCCGCATTTTCCCCCCTTTTGCGTATACGTATATCTGTATATTTGTTGTTTCGCAGCCTAGAAAATATACACATCTACTGCCACATGTAATATATTTACGCTGCGCGAATTATTTATGGGCGAATCGTAAATCACTTCACCATCATTGCAAATTAATTGAAACTAATGACCGACAAAAGAAAACCTAATGATTTATTCATGCAAATCCTGGTGATTAAACCAGTTTCGATTTTATAATCGTCAGCTTTAAAACCGACCCATTGTTGCTGATTATTATATAACATATGCATTATGCTAAAATTTAAAACTTTTGAGCTGCAAATATTGTGTATACAATTATTTTGTATAAATCTAGAGAAAACTTTTAATTATATCACTTTGTCACAATATAAACAATTTGATTATTGCAGGTTTTACAATCAGTTACAGTTATTGATTGATACTAATGACTGAAATAACGACTGCTTTTGTTGTGGTATACTAATTATCTCGACATCAAATAAACGTGCACGTTGCATAATGTTCGAACTGAATTCCCGTGTATTAATTTTCAGTTTTTAATATTCATTTTTCATTATTATTTTCTTTGTTACTCATTAATGCGACGCAATGATTGAAATTGGATATCTTTTTATGATTTGTTATTACGTTTCCTGTATGTATAATATTATATTAAGTAATTTTCTGGACGCGTGAACATATTATTGTTATTTTGAAATTCAACGTCGTTTAGAAATAAAGTTTCTAAATGTTTTCTATAAAATATAATTTAATTAACTTCATCACACAAATTAATAATAGTTATCTTCAAATAATTTCTTATTTAGAACTATTTGTGTCAACACGTAAGTACTATAAACTACCAGTTTATTAAATATGAAGAAAACACAACAAATACCGATTAATTCTTATTATTTAATGAATTTATAACTGATTTTATTGATCATTTATTTGGAGGAAGTAGAACAAATTGGTTTTTTGCATAAAACGATGATAGATCAATTAGATCCGAAATGCTCAGAATGTGAATAAAAAGTGTAGTAGTAGTTACGGGTTAAGAATGTATGTTAATCTATATAAATTATACATATTTGTTTATGAAGCAATACTAATAATGATTCATTATTCTTTAGCTGCATTGTATATACAGTAATAAGAGAAGATGAGATCGACATGTTAGATTTGTATCATAAACGACTGGACCAGAACTATTGAGAAATGTGTAACGGTATGGAATATAAGTATTAAATTATCTCTTATTGTTGTTTATTTTGTTATCTTCTTTACTTATAGTATAATAATTAAGTTAATTAATGTTTTTATCAATAATCATAATATTTTTGTTTGCTAATTTTTAAATGTTAATCCAATTAAAGTTAATTAATTACGAAGATCCTATTTTTTTTTTAACTATAATTGATTCCACAGACTACCAAAGTCTTAACTATGATTAAATTGATTCATCGAGTTCTGTTTCAAAATGACCGTAATAAAATAATGTAATACGTTTTAATAGTCCATCTGGTATAAGGGATTTTTTTATGTAACTTTCAGTTAAACTCTTTTACGGGAAATCATTCAATTTATTTCAAAAAAATATGAAAATTGTAATAAATGTTATGGAAAGATAATCGAATTTTACTTAAAATTGGTGAAACATTTTCATGTGCAACAACAATGATTTATTTATTGAAATTACCGGTATTTTAGGGATTCAAATTGCTTATACTTTTACCGGTATTGGAACCTTTAGGCAGGTACATATTGTGCGTAATCATCAAATAACACATAAGTATTCATAATTTATAAGCCTTGAGGGAAGTGGTGAAGTCTTTCGGAAACGTTATCATTATTTCTGATGGGATTGCGCGGAGCCTGTTTGGGCACATCTGGGTTCCTCTGAACTTTCTCATACTCTCCCTCTCTCTCTCTCTCTCTACCTCCCACATACTCTCTATCCGTCTTTCTCCTTACACTTAGTTACTTACACAGGTGGTTGACCGCCACACACTCGCCTTACTTTGCATACATCCGAACCCACCCAACGCGACGATTGTTATTAAGTTACTAACAATCGTCCGTTATTGTTGAGATTTGTTGTAATCACAATGGGAAATTGCATGACTGTCGGTTATTACATCGGCGGATCCCTCTCACCCGAGATGATGAAGCTATTAAAGATGTACCGTTTCGCGTGCTCCAAATTTAGGTGCATTTTATTGTATTGATGCTGCAAACTACGATATCCGTAGATCTCGGTTACGCGATTTATTTATATAAAAGCTTTACGTGATTGAAAAACGGGAAATGCATTTTGGTTTGGTTTTTGCTGGAGCGATTTATGCGAAATGTGTGCATTGTTGCAATATGCGGGTTGGCGGTACATGTGTACAGGGTGCAGCTTCTGCGGAATTCGGATTATGATGGTATTTCGGTCGAAGAAGCTAAACGCGATTTGAATTAGATTGTATCGGCGGCGGTTTCGGTTTGTGCATATATTGACATTGGATCGGTTCAGGGGTGGGCGGCGGTGGTGTAGGATGGGGTTTATGGGTTCCTAGTTGTGAGCTTTAGGCATGAAGCGGTGGTGTGGCGGTTCCTGCCGGCGGTTTAAGTGGTTCCGTGCTGCAGAGCAAATTTCAATTAACACGTGTCCATCGGCATTGTTATAAATATCAGCGTGTATTCGGTAATAAGGAGATTATTTGGACGTGCCTTTAATCACGGCTTAATTTCGGGAGGGGAGAGCTTAAAGTGTTTCCGCTTTGCTTTCGCATACGATTAGAGCGAATCGTCTTGGCCTCGTGCTGAACGATCCAACTATAAATCTAGCACCCAAAACACTCACTTAATACCGTACAACCGACTATCCAACGTCTTTCTCTTTTAATTCGCACATTTACCAGGAACATTATTTTCATTCACCGTCAAACACTCATTTTAAAATGTAAACATGATCATCAAACTCACATTTTAATACTTAAAATGCATCTAATTTGTTCAGTAAAACGATTCAATAACTTTTGTTATTAAAAATCTAAAGTTATATAAAGATATAGTTACTTCATTTACACAAATTTAACATGTTTTGTAAATATCATAATTAGAACATCCAAAATTACCGAGATTTAATTTAACCGGTAAATATTTCAATTAAAAACCGGTATTTTTTATTAATTGAAAATTTCGTGTAATATAATATTACTAATCAATAACTTATTAAGGATTATTAATAGTTTCAGATCTAGTTCTTCTTGAATTTTATAAAGAAGTCTTTTTCTTCATCAATAATTATGAGAAGATGTAAATTTTATTTCATTTTTTCTATCTTTCATCGAATTACCAGTATTTATTGTCAAAATTTACCGGTAATTTCGGGTTTTGTCAGATTTTTTGAGATAGTACAAAAATATTATTTTATACAAATATCGTCGTAAGGATTTGCTTCAATCCTTAAGCTACCCTCGTTTAGATCTATACTTCATTGCTTCTTCAAGGCCTTGCTAACGTTTCCACGGACAACTGAGCATTTCTTTCAGCTTCTGAGGATCCTCCTCACCACTATCGATTAGATAAAACTGACAAGTCACAGATTCTGTTTCTTTTAGTAAACCATGCTTTAATTACATAATTAATTATTTTTATTTAGTTACAATTTGATTCTTAGTAATAATTCTATTGATATTTCTCTCATTCTTTTTTAGACGAGAAACTTGAAATATTGGAGATGCATACACAAATATTGCATGTCGCCTAAGGGCTTTCACAGTAAACGCTCGTTCCATCCGTGATATATTTAGACAAATATTGCATTTCCCTTACTTCCATTATTCGTTTCGTCAAGTGGATGGAAAAAAAAATCTCGGAATTGTATGGACAACCATGGAACGAATTAATTCCAAATTTATAATCCCATTTAAATGCAAAACCCCGTGCTCTTCAAATTTGGATCCCGATGGGAAAGCATTCCCACGTTCTTTGAGCGAAGCAGAAATGAGATAAAGTTCTAACAGAAAAAGGTAGTAGGATCTACGGAATTGAACTGAATTTGGCGTGGAAAGAATTTGCAGGAGGGGTGTTTTCTGTGCCTCACCGTAAAATCAATACATTTTGATCACTGAATTTTCGGATTTAATGCTGCATTCAGGTTTTTAAATTAAGAATTTTCTGAATGCTTGCATGTCTTTTTTGTTGTTTAAACTGATGAAGGGATAGTAAATTGTAATTTCTGTACTCGAACGAACAATTTCTTGAGTATCTCTTGTTTGTTTCATAGTTCAGAATAGAAAGTTCATCTTTTGAAATTTGCACATTTGAAAATGTAGGTTGCATTCCTATAGACATCCTCCGGTATTATCAACGTTTTTGAAAACAGGAAGCTTTTTCAATTACGTGCATCCATTGTGATCAGTTTTCATATGAAACTGCTAGTTTTTCTTCTCATTTACGCATTGAATAAATGAAGAATCTTTATTTGTATTTCTGATGTTTCGGATGAATAAACGGGTTGGCATTTGTTGGAAGTTATTTCATTTTTTTTTTATTATTGTTCTACCTCTGATACGAACGTGTTTGAACGAAATGTGATTGCAGGTATGAGCCGGATTCCCCGATTATCAATTCGCAAACTTCGTTTGAATATTTAACCGTCACACGAACAAATTCGCAATCAACCTACTTCACACATGAAGGGATTTCATGTGGCTCACACATAAAAAAAGAGTGTATTTCGATATTGAACCGTCGTCCGTTGGTACAGCTGCCGCAACTAGGACAATCCTCGTCCAGGGCGCGCTCTTTCTCTCTTTGTTATCCCATTATAAATACACCTAATATCCTTTCTATCCCGTTATCTATTAGATATGATTTCGAACTTTGTTCGGAACGGCGGCGTTCTGTCAAAACGAAATAATCCCTCTACTTCTCGGTGTCAATAAAAGTAATTAAAAAGTTCGCGACTGAAAACTTTCTGATTGTCTGTATGTACGTTCCCTTTTTTGCCCTTTTTAGTTTCTCGTTACTTCTTTTGGTTTTTCTCTCTTTCGATGGCCTAGATCGAAGTACAGAAAATCGGATAGATTGAACCGAAACTTTTAGTTATTTGTTGTTCGGGAAATTCATATTATACACTATTAACAATGGGGGCTGCAGGGGTTACACGCATTCTGTTTAACTAGGTCATATGGTGTTGGCTCATTTGCCCGGACCAACGGATCGATAAATAATTTCAAATTTGACTATTTTATGCAATGCTGATTGAACCGAATTCACATTTAGAATTAGTTAACAGAATTCAATATCGATCTCAAACATTACATTTGTACTTTGAGAAATATTCAAAATGTTACATAAGTTATTAGAAGTATGAATTTTACTTGTTAGTCAAACTTATCATTTTTTCATATATCAGGGCCGGCTACACTTTTTGCAGCACGTTTCCATAGTTACCTACCTGAAAATATACGGAGCCGCACCTAAAGTTTTTGGTACAAAATTTGTACAACGTATTTATTAGTTGAGCCACAACAAAACTCTTTTAGAGCCGCAGATTTGGCCACTCTTCATATATATTGTAATCTAGAACAGTATATAGTAAAAATTGAAAATCAATAATGAAGACTTTATATAAATTTATAAAACTTTCAATGTCTATTCGAATTTGTTCATTCTTTATTATTGGGTTTCAAACTGTTTTGCTTATTTACAAATTTCATCATGGTGTTATTTCTTCAACATTTTTATTGATGGTATTGATTTAGTTCTCTTTTCTTGAACATTCTTTAACCCTAGTTCACGATGTATCAACATTTTAAGCAATCTTCAATTTATTCATAATATTTTTTTTGATTCATCATTTTTTCATCAATATATTTTATGAAATATTTCATATATACTAAAACAATACAAACATTCTAAATTACTTACAAGAATAGTTTAATTAATCTGATTTACACAGTAACAACTCGAACTATAGCAGTAATTACTTAACTTTGATTCCAAACCATGCCTTAATTTATCTTTGTGCTTATTTCGTAAGACCCACTTAATTTGTCTGGTCGTTTCGGGGGTGTTCCTCCCCTAAGTTCCTTCTCGTGTTTACTGAATCTCGGGGTTGGTAACTTGGTGCAGTATTTCGGTATTAAAGAAATTTAAATGGAAGATGCAGTGCGGGCGGACGGGGGTTCAACGTCCTCCACCTCCTGTTGGTGACAAAGGCCAAACACGATGGATTTACTGCTTTCGTATGTATGTGTATGTATTATGGTAAAGCGAGGGTTGGTCGCATTGTTCTTGCACGTACCCTTGTCGAAGACATAAAATGCAGTGCGAGCATTATTCGTTCACCTTCACTACTCGATGTACAACGTACATCAGTAGACTTGCAACAACTGATTTCCTTGTGAATCCCAACAAAATCTGTACAGTTTTATAATCATGTGAAAACTCTTCCAATGTTAATGTTAGACTTAAGTATCAAACGTAATTGGTGTTAACTAAAAGCGCAAATGATTTAAATGGATGAGACGGATTCAGGGATGTGGAAGAATAAATAAACGAAGAAGGATGAAAAATAAGGGTGAGATTCAGTCTGGCAACTAGACTGCGAGTTTCGCGACGCTTAATTCAGTAAATATAACGGTATTTCTGCAGCTAATTTGCGACCCGCGGTGTTGAACTAAATGCAACTAACGTTAATTGGTAATTGCGAGTTTCGCACTTTGCCAACTGCGGCTTCCTCATCTGGAAATATTTCGGGTGCGCTTGATAATCCACGTAACTAACAAAATATAATATACACGTTCGATGTTGAAAACCTTGAGCGAAATTCAAATGTTACTCATTAAAGTCAGCATCAAGTAAATTAATTACATCGTTTTGTTTTCGTTTATTTCATTACTGTTAACACACTAAGATTTGTTTTATGTAAATCTTTGAAAACGTGATGTTTGATCTTAGAAAATTGTTTGTTTGTAAGTAAATTGTCACGTCCATTATCCGTCATTTTTCACCTGGAGTTTCCTTAACTTATTTACAGGCTTATATTATATTTGCTTTTCCTTTAAACTTGTATTTCTTTAACATATTTCACCCAAAGCCGTGAACACTTTTTTCAAATATTGTCTTATTCTAGTAAACATGTCTTCTCAATCTCTGTATATTATTAGCTGAAGATTTATCATAACAAAGATGTTATTTTATATATAATCTTACAAATAATGTTTACAACACAAATTTTACAATAAATGAACATATAAGTTCATCTCATGTGCTTTATTTAAAAAAAATATGTTAATAAATAAGTAAAGTAGGTTTGTTTTCACGATATACAACAGCCTACTAAATTTAGAAAAGTGGAAAGTTCGCATCGAGAGTATTCTGCCCACATAGTTTTTGATTCATTTAGATGTCTACAATAGGTGCAGTTTCACTTCGCCAGCCAGACGGAATTTCTAGGAAAACTTTTTATAAATTTATAAAATCCACTTGGCTGTAAAGCCAAAGAGTTTACGTCTTTTTTTTTGTCTGTTTGTTTGTTTTTCCTCTTCTAAATGCATAAATAAAGAGCAGAAACAAGAAAATTAGTAAGTGGCGTATGCTATAAATTGATGCAAAATTTATGTCTCTATAAAAATCGCATTACGTCTAAGATACTATAAATGCTTGTATTGGTATTCTACCCACCTGCTTTTTTATATTATATGAAATTTTATGTTCGAACATTCAAACCGGATAGTCGTTAGAGTTTTCCAAACTCTTCGAGTACAAAAACATATTAATAATAATAGCATGTTTTACATTTTCAATAATTCTTAAAGAAAATAACGTTATATAATAATGTTAAAGTTGACATTAAGGCTGTTGAAATAACTTATAACGTTGTGATCTTGATGTTATAATGGTATATTAAAAGAATGTTGCAAATTTATCGTATTTGATTAACTTTGATATAATATTATAAGTTTACACAAGTTTAACATAGTTATCATATGAAAAAAGAAGTATAAAACAAGATATTTTCACAGAATTATTCCCAGATTTCATTAGAGAACTTTAGAAAATAGAATTCCCCACTTTTAAAGAAATACTTGAATTATAAATCAATTTCAGACTAAGATGATATAAATTTAAACGAGTGTACGTACGATGGTTACATAAAAAAGAGAAATGATGCGAAGCTATAAACCATATTCGCATATCCTTTTTTTATATATATCTTCGCAAAAATGTATTAACATTATGGTATTCCATATATACACGTATTTACTTTAGAGCCTAAGTTTAAGAGAATTTTATTATTTTTCGCATAAACTTGATAAAATATTGAATATTTTGTATAAATTATTTAGCAAGTATAGTCTTCTGTATAAAGTAAATGTGTAATATTTCAATTTAACACGTAACATAAATCATAAGTACTACTTATGGGTCAAAATGATCCAACACACAACAAACACAGATTAATTCTTAAGGGTTAAGTGTGGTAAAGTATTTCATGAAATACTAGTTATTTTATAAAATAACTTGTTCAATATACAGTATGAAATAAATACATGTAATTTACATATTAAACATATTAATAGTACAACATATAAATTGTTTGGTAGTCTTTTTTTGTATTTTCACGTATAATTCAAAAAAACAATAAATTTCGGTGAAAACCGCAACGAACTAACCAACCAACCAACGTGTTGCGTTCATTAAACGGCCGCCTCTGTTAAAATATTGTCTGAAAATGTTAATTCTAACTTTTTAATTAACCCAGCGCCATCGCGGCCACTTAAACGCATACATTCGAGCTGTCGCATGCAGTTATAGTGTATAGAGTTTCCAGTCGGACGCATCTCTCTGACAACCTCATGACGTCTCGCAAATAATGGAAATTAAAAATAATTGCAAATTGGAAAATAGAAAATTATACATGTGACATGGGGGTAGAGAGAGAGACTGAGTCCGGACGTCTCCATTTCGCGGGCATTTTAAATGTAAATGTTCGGTCCGATTTGCATCACTTTTATTATCCGGGAGATGTAATATGTAAGTGTATGTTAAAATATACAGAGCCGCCGAAGTCCTCCTGCGCTCTCTTTTCTTGATCCTTTTTGGTCGTCCTTCACAGGCCATTTCGCATTAAGCGAACTGATTTATAACTGGCGCAGGTTTAATATCGCCGAGGCATCTGCATTTAAATTATGCATCCACAAACAACGCAGTAAACAGTTTCTATAGTTTTTTCGTTTGTTTGTTCTTCGCTTGTTTGTTTTTATCTTTATCTGGAATAGCGGCGAAACCATGCTAGGGGGATATTAAAATCGGTATTTCACGGCGATCAGATTCCATTCTATTTTCGTGTTGTTTCAGAACGGAATCCTCTGGATCCTCCTCAGTCTTGGATGGATGATCGTCATTAAACAAAAGGTGAGTGGTATCAATTGTTCTCTATGTACGGTTCGAAATAGCGTAGAAGAGTGAGTAAGAGAGAGAGAGATAAAAAATGAAGCGAACGTAAAGGATGATCCAAGAAACAATGGGGATATATTACAATGTTATCTTCGGTGTTGTATCAAAAGTGTTGCTGCAATTGATTCGAGGCCATAGTCATCATAGAGCCGTTGATTTGTTGATGTGAATCAATTGGAGTGCGCGAAACGGCGACGGTAGTGTTCATTAGGTATGAGATTAGAATCCGAGGCACTTAACTAAGACAATCGGAGGTCGGCAAGTGGGATCGAAGAAAGTTTTAGGAGTGGATGGGCGACGACGTCTCCACGGGTTTCCTCTCCGTCTCCTCTATTTGTGCAGTAAATCGATCACATCTCGAATTGAGATGGTCTATCCGGAAAACTAATTGTACAGTCAGCAGAAGTGCGTTTAATCCTTTCGCGCTAATAAATCTGGTGAGCATATATACACATATACTACACACGTGAACCCTGTGCTTACGCTCGGCCCAACGCCCAGACCCTACCCTAGCCTGCATATAAATACTGCATAAGCACCGTTGTTACCTCCTCTTTCACGTTTAGTAGCTTTATAATCTCTGTTACTTCACCACCCAGACACCATTCAAACACAAACACACACACTTTCCGTACGCACATACTGGAACTACCGCATTTCCGTTTTCAAAAGCATCGATTTCCTGCATCTATACCACACTTTAGAGTACAAAAGACTTTTGAAGAACAAACTACAGCGTTTATAACATACACTGAAAATGTTCAATCTTATATTCATTATAATAGTGATTCTGCACTATAAATTGGATCTAACAAAAGTTCGCTTAGTTGGCGTTAATACATTTATTTTTGAAAAAAAAAAACAAAAGTTGTTTCTCAATTTGTTAAAGTCTAACGATATTTCATGAAGATCGGTAACATGGATAGGAGAAAATGCAAGATTAGTGATGTCATGTTGGTAGAAATTCCAAAAATTGTTTTGTCATTCTCTACGGATTTCGACATCAACTCAAGCCTATGCAAATTTTCAAAAGCATCGATTTCCTGCATCTATACCACACTTTAGAGTACAAAATACTTTTGAAGAACAAACTACAGCGTTTATAACATACACTAAAAATGTTGAATCTTGTATTCATTATAATAGTGTATCTGCACTATAAATTGGATTTAACAAAAGTTCGCTTAGTTGGCGTTAATACATTTATGTTTGAAAAAAACAAAAGTTGTTTCTCAATTTGTTAAAGTCTAACGATATTTCATGTCAAATTTCAAGAAGGTCGGTAACAATGGATAGGAGAAAATGCAAGATTAGTGCATGTTATGTTGGTAGAAATTCCAAAAATTGTTTTGTCATTCTCTAAGGATTTCGACATCAACTCAAGCTTATGCAAATTTGCCACGAATGCCAAAATGGATATGGAGTGAATGCATCATCCCTTATGACCATTTCCAAGTGATTTCTAAGATTCCAAACCGGGTATTTTTCTGTTGAGGATGAATCTCGTGATGGTCGCCCGAAATCTTTCACCGACGACACAAATGTAATCCTGGTGAAGGCAAAAATTGACGAAGATCGAAGAATGAGTCAGGAAATGGTAGGTGATGAACTGGGCTTGAATGCCATGGATATGTCGAGAATATTAAGTCATCACTTGGGATGCACGAAGAAATCCGCACGATGGGTTCCACGAATTTTAAATGACGACCGAAAAAAGGCACGTGTTCGTTTTGCCCAATATTTCTTTGAAAACTTTGAAAATGGAAAGTCTAGCACCTTTAGGAAAATAGTAACAGGTAATGAATCTTGGTTCTATAAGTACGATCTGGAAACCGAACAGCAGTCCATGGTATGGAGCGCAGAAGGTGCAAATCAAGAACACAAAAATCTGCAATAAAAGTGATGGTGTTAATTTATTTTACCAGGGCAAAAGTGGTAGCTGCTATCTCACTGGAAACTGGCCAGACGGTAACTGCTAAGTGGTATACAAAAACTTGCTTACCGCTAGTTTTCAAAAATATGTCGGGAAACCAGAAAAAAAGGGAACTTCGTCGCTACTTTTTGCACGACGATAATACACCCACCCACACTGTTGAAAAAACTGCTTAAAATAAAATTGTTTTTACTGTTTTTACAGCCAACTAAGTGAACGTTTGTTAGACCCCACGTATAAGTGTACAAAATAAACAACAGTAACTCAAAAATTATAACAACTGACTTAACTGTCAGTAATAACAAATGTATTTTTCATTGTAAATTCGTGGATATACGTGAATTGAATAATGTTTATACGCGGATTATATTATTATTTAAAATTGATTTTACAGTATCAACGTATTACAGGAAATATATCCATTTATTGATGGTGATGCACTTTAAACCATCAGCGTAATAGCAAAAGTAAATATACCATATAAATTATCATCTCTATACAAAAAAATATTACTTCAATGTATTGCATTTGTAATGGTGCGTACACACCGTGCATAAGTCCCGTATGCAATTATGAAAATTCTATTAGATGAACGTATTGCTCGCGTAGTCTACATAAAATGAGATTGGGAATGTTGAGAATGGAATCGTCAGTACTAATTGGAAATGGTATTGCGCTAAGTGCCGTACTTGTTGGGATTATGTTTAGATAGGGAATGGAATTATATTTAAGTTCTTAGTGTTCGCCTGGATTGTGTTTCATTTGAAAGTTCATGTTATTCCGCAAATATACTGATCGTATAAACCCGGCTTAAAATAATAAAATCCGTGCTGCCCGGGTTCGTATTTTCATTGAAATGAAAAATATGTTGGTGGATCAAGTGTGCGATATTCGGTAGACGATTCCCTGGCAATTGTTTCACGCGTTGGATGTAGCAGTAATAAAATGAGAGAGATACGCCTTTCTGACTGCCGTCGGCTCGTGTGGTAGATGTGATTTTGCTGACAGAAGAAGAGAAGTGAGCAGGCAGAGAGAATGCGATAGTAGACGACATAGTAAATAATATTTGCATTTTCCTTGGAACAAATGCGTTCATCTTTATATCTGCTGCTTGCTGGAACGGGGAGGTGTATCAATTACTTAAGCGCGATGTAGGTTGATGAGCGGGAAGATTCATCTCCGTTCAATATTTATGCTGTGCGTCGTCTGTTGTACATACGTTGTGGAACACAGTAATGATGTGAAATTCATTCCACAGAAATGAAATGAATTGGTACGTATAATAACTTCCGTTTGGGAGGGAAAACACATTTTCTCTCGTTCCAAGTATGTGTCCGTCCGTTTTGTAAAGGCGAACCGGAAACGATGTTTGTGCTTCGCTCTTTTTACATCTCTCTAAAGGAAAAGATTTCTGCAATGAGTGGGCAATTCTTAAAGCGCGAGAGCAATTCGAAAGTGCCCAATAAAAGCATTATTTATGGTGAATGTACATAGCGTTCCTTCATCCATACACCCTCCCTCGTTCCCAACCATCAGAACACACGAAATGTCTGTCATATCGTCTCTGGAAAATAATAAATCGCCATCGCGCTGATTCAGCTTACTGCTGTCTGTTAAACCAGACTTGAAACTTTAGGGAGGATAAGAATATAAAGGGATATTCTCAAGATCTCGAGATATAGCTCCGGCCGGCGTCTACGAAAATATAATTGAAAAGCTTTCCATATTATTCTACGTTTTTTATTATTTACTCTACCACTCCAGGCGGCATCACGCTCTTCAGAATTTAATTGTCTTGAATCGGATTTCTAACTTCGTTAATGAAGATGCGATTTTACGTTATAAACGTCTTTCGATCCCTTGGAAAGCCCCTGTTGCTGTTGCGGTCTAATTAAAGGCCATATTAATTAGTATAAAAGCAAAGGCTTGCTAAAAGTTTAAATACCGTCCGCGCTGCTACTCGTTATTCTCGCAAATCATGACTCACTAGTTTGTATTTACGTGCGTTTTTTTTTTTGCAACAGAAAATTATTTGTGCTCTAACGTAGAATTACGATTACATTGATTCACAAAAAGTTCTATATGGCTAATGCAGTGAATTACTATACTAGTCCATATTTAGTGCACCATTTGTTTACGTTCACGGTGATGCGTATAAATAACTGATAGTTTCATCACCCGATTTATTTTCGCACTATTTATTATAGACAAATTTCAACTCTTAAAATATTTGTCATCAGCATCAATAAATCTGCATAAATCTCAACCCCATCTAGATACTATCAGTTTAATTCATAATTCTAAATATATCAATTTTATTTCATGTCCTAGATTTTGTTCTTGAGTTTAAATAAATGAAATATTGATACTTTTTATTTTATACAGCAAGAATGATCAACTTTTTTTTTGTTCATTACTGATAAAATTATTAATATTTGAAGTAATTACATAATTAAATTGTTTAATAATTTAGTAAGAAAAATAAGTTGTTATATCTAACGACTTGCTATATAGTTGCATAAAGTTATAATAAATCAGATCATATGCGAATGAATGAAAGAGACCAATTAATTGTTATTTTTTTTTTACAAATTCGATATTTAAAATTAAATATAAGCATGAAGAATTTTGTAATTCTTGTTTACAAATTCTCAAATCCGAAATCTCTAACAAAACAGTAAACATGCCTAATGCCTTTCACAACAACTTGTAGTTAAAAAAAAACATGTTTAACCTGTGTAGCAACGAAAACAAAATATGGATGGATGATGAATATGAAATACTCTTACAAACACCATAAATTAAGACATAAAAGATAGATATGTAGCAATGATTAAGAAATAAATAACTAAAATTACTCAATAATATAAAATTTTCCAAATAAATTGTAATTCTGGAAATAGTTTCAGTAATAAATATAATCTAAAGAATTCTGTTAGTCGAAAGCTTAAAAACGTTAAATCGCTTTAATAATTAGATAAAAAGGTGACTAATATAATTTGAAAGCTTGAGAGAAAAGGAACTGTAATATAGTTGAATGGTTGGGGATGTTTTGCTGTTGTGAGAAGTCTTAATATATTCGTACAGTGCACTCTGCTGATGAATAACTATGACTAAGATAAGCTTTTTAAAAACTTTATTATGGTTGTGATGTAACTGAATTCTTTTATTTTTATTGCAGGAAACTTTAGAGAAACTGTAGCATGGATATTTTCATGTTTTTTTTTTTGTTGTTTCTGTAATATCCTGCCTGTCTAGTAATTTATTTGTATATCCTTGGCTTCCGTCAATGCAGAAAGTGGTATTAATACCTAATCATGTAATCTGTATGCGCATCCAGACTACGTATTTTCAATATCCCAGTATAATGGGGCCCTCGCGCATAAAGGGCCCCTAATGCGCTGGGGTTACCGTCTCTTTAAAGCGCATCCACTCGCTGCTTTCTTTCTCATACCCACTTTTTTTTCTTCTTCCCTTTTGTACAAACGCTCTCTCGTTTCCACTGTAAAGAGCCTCGAATTATTCTCGGATCTACCATCAATATTGCATAATTTTTGTCTCGTTGCTCACTATTTTTGGCAGCTTTTCGCAACTATAGTCTAATGCTATCATGTCGGTGATTGTTATGGCGTTTCGTCCGGACCTTTCGGTCAATACAATTTATATAGATCGCACCCAATCTGGTGCACTTGTTAGCCACCCTACGTGCCAAGAATTGCTCTCGCGATATATACACATTTTAAATGGCGTTTCTGCCGCCTTCCCGGAATCAATTTCACAAATCCTTTTCGTTATTTTCATTCTTGCAAGAAAAATGATGCCGTCAACTAAATATTTTAGGTGCATTGATCTTGTTACTTTTACGATTGGTCATCAAACCACATTTTAGTCGTGACAATATGTGACAATTTAATCCACTTTATCTCAAACTACCGTAACTACTATAGACAAATAAATAAAACACAAGTACTATGGGTCAAAATGACCCATTCTTATTATATAATTAATATAACATCATTTCAGTAGAAATATCTTTACAATGTTTTAAATATGTTTTTTTTATTGCTCAGCAGCTAAATTACATTTTGACAAATTATTTGCGAATTTCACTGGAATAATTAATGCGACTAATTAAAATTATGAAATGAATTACAACGATTTGTATGGAATTACATAATTATTATGAATCACAGCCATAACAAATAAATGAGTCACGAGCGTGAAACGCGATACAATGTTGAATTAAAAGTTGAATTGTTAATTGCAAAATGCGACGCGTAATTGTTTCTAGGAATAGTTTAATCTGCATACATAAAAGACGCAAATAAATGAATTGAAAAACAAAAGGCTTGATAACAAATAGTATTACGACGTCGGCTAGGAAATGCTATAAAAAATCAAGTGGAAATGGAAAAATCGCGAGCGGTGTAAACATCAGCTCTTGAAGAGTTGAAACAAAATAAAATTTACACCTCGAGTTTCGTGAGCCGAACAAAAACGTAACTTATTTACAAGCACTCTAGTGGATATTTTTAATTAAAAAGGCAAAAAACTTGTATATTCGTGCAGATGTCGAATGAAATATATAGGTTGCTTACTGTTGTCTACTTCTTGATATTACCATTGCATGCAAACAATCCATATTTTTGCATGCGTGGAAATACGGGAATAAATGGGAGAATAATGAATACGCTGACAGAATATTGGCATGTACATTGAAAACCGGTGAAAGATTTAAGCTTTCATTGCGCATTTCATCGGCTTTTTAATAAAATTATATTTTGACGTATGTATTTCATTCGAACGGCGAGGATGGATGGAAATGTAAAATGGGAGTGACGAATTTGATGAGTTGCCTTGGTTGGTCCAATATCGTAAGTTGACTAGTATAGGAAATTTGAATAGAAAACGTTGAATAAACTTAAAGTTGTTAATACATCATTTTAAAGTACACTTATTTCATTATATTTTGTATACTTCTTTTAATAATATTTGCTTTAATTATACAATTGGAGAAGAAGTCAAAAGGCAGAGTGATATAAGATTGTTTTAATGTATATAAATGTTTCATTATATTATTTTAAAGTATACATATTTAACTATTTCAATTATTTGTAAAATTTGCTTTAATTTTGCAATTAGAGGAAAGGTTCAAAAGGCAATGATAATAAATAGTAGTTACAGCATATTCAAATCAATCCACTAAAGAGAAAAATGGAAAATTGTCATTTTTTTAACAAGAGAAACAATTTTTTATATTTTCAATTATTTGTAAAAATTGCTTTAATTATATAATTGGAGAAAAGGTCCAGAAGGCAGTGATAATAAGTAGTAATTTCAGCACATTGAAGCACATGAGAAAACAGGAAAATTTTATTACAAAGATTTATGTTACATATTTTTATATTGGTAATATCAAAGTGAGTGAAAAAGTCATAAAGTATATTTTCTGAAATAATAATTTTAGAAACCTGAAATAAAGGCAGTTAAAACCAGTTAATTTAATTGGAATTATGCCTTTTTTTATTGCTCTCATTTGTATTTTTAATAATTTTCTGTAACTTAAGTTTTCTTTCAATTAACTGTTGTCAAAATTCGGCTAATATGATTAAAATTGAACGGTCGTAATAGAAATTGTACGAGTGTAAGGAGTAAGTCCAATAAATTTGACAAAGTTCGGCTGAAGAAAAGAAGGACGATAAAACACCGGAAGGTATATGGAACATGCAGAATTCCGGTGGATGAAAACTAACAAAATCCATTAAAGCATAAGTGGTTACATAGCGAACGCGCACGTATAAGGACAGAAAGAGAGAGAAAAAAAAACAAAGAATGAACGAATCGATCTTTGGTGGGCTGGCAATTTCGCTGTCGGCAACGCAAACACTTGATTTCCATAAATTAATATGCTTAGGGGATGATTGCGAGGAAATCCAAGAGCGATGAACGCAACGAATTATTGTAAATACAATTATTTAGGGATTCAATTAAGAGATGTTTTCTCAAAATATTGTTTTTCATTTTACCAGAAACGCATAATTGAATTCGGAAGTTAATAAAACGGAGGACGTCTTGGGAGGAAGGACGAGTGTACACACACAAAAAAAATGAGAAGGAAAAGGTAAGTGCGGTGGCTGAAGAATTACTTGAATCTGCCCTCACTCCGACTCTCTGGCATCGGATCGATCGGTCTGAACCGTGAAATTACCTCGAAATATCTTCGGGGTAAAAATTATAAATATGTTTATACCAAATGCTGTTACTCTGCGATGTGGCGGCAGAGTGAATTATTTATTTATTTACTTATTTTTTTTTTGCTCTCTTCAAATTTATATTTATATATATGATATTTTTTTGCGTTTGCCGTGAGGCATTCAAATTTTCCGCCATTTAGAAACCGTTTACGAATTCCTCTCGCCGGCGGAATTAATCGTTAACACTGAAAAATGTATGCGAGTGTCTGGAATGCCAGTAGTTAACGCAGACACGTATTATTTTCACCCTAGTAAAACTTTGAACGCGACCACTGGGGAGGATTTTTGATTCCCCAGTAGGATAATTGTTGAAAATAGGGCGGCAAACTACTTCCTCGTACCCCCTGAGGGAATAAGCGAAAGGTTAAACATTTAGAGTTATAATTAGTCCCACTGTACTAAACGCAGACACAAATCTTCTGTCTTTCGATATGTTATTTGATACTTTACATTAGATATTTATGGCACTTTTTTTTTTTACAATAATACAAAATATTTTTTTGCTAATGACATGATTCTAAGTGCAAATGTTTGTAGCCAAAAATATAGTGATTTTTACCAATTCACTTTTTTTTACATTAAGACTAAATAAGCAAAAGGTTATTCAGTATTAGGATTAGTCCTACTGTAGTAAACGCAGAGACAAATCTTCTGTCTTTCGAAATGTTACTTGATACAACTTCATACTTTACATTAGATATTTTTGGCACTTTCTTTTTTACAATAACACGAAATAATAAGGCCACGAATTTATTTCTTTTTTTTACGTTAAGACTAAAATAATTTAAATCATACCTTTGTTAAAGGCTTTAATGATTGTAAGTGCAAATGTTTGTTGGTAAAATATAATAAAAGTGATTTTTTTTTAATCAAAAAGCTTTGTTCAAAATGTATTAAATATTCACAAATTGTAATTATTTAAGGGAGAAAAGAACAACGGACAATAACCTTTTGTATATGTTTTCGTGTGTAAATAAACCTTTGCATTTCTTTTACTTTTTGACCATATACAATGGTTAATTAATTTCATAATAATAACAATTTTCATTGTCTCAAATAAACAATAATGTAGAAATATATATTCAAATGTATTTAAGTGCGTTTTTTTTTTCATTAACTAGGTAGCTAGATTCAGTTTCCATCTCGTAACACATTTATTCAATATTTTGATCAAGAAAAGGATGTGACATTAAATATATTATTTTTTTCGTGCAGGTTTCTTATTTCACATGGCAACCAAGATATTCGCTCTAGTATCGTAAGTTGATCTCGGAACCGAGGGTATTTTGGCAGACCTGAAACTTAATATGCTATATGTTTCACCGATGTTTTTTACTGGGCCGCAAATATGAGATTTCTTCACAGTGGCGTAACTACAAATATTAGGTCTGTTCTCAGTTTATATGTCTACTAACACTGTTTAACCCTTTCGAACCAGTGTAATATGTAAAGCTTTCTATTTTATAACTGAATACCGATTTTCAGCATAAAACACTAGATGTAGTCTTGACAGATATTTCATTACTAACTTCAACCATACTTTAATCTTCTCGTATCTGAGTGACGGTTATTATTGTGTTGTGTAAATAATAGCCAAAGATATATTAGATATTATATAAATATTTTCTATACAAAGAATACTTTTGACATTATTTTATCTGGAATATAAGGTTTATGAACTTACTGAACGAAAGTTATGTGTCGTCTTTACACAAACAACCATCTTCATAGCTCTTTGAAATATATGTAAGCAATTGCCACCACTGAGTGTTTTGTCTAGTTTGACGAAAAAAACTATATTTGTTTTTATATATATGATGATGATGGCATACTTCCAATGCAGTTTTTTTGGAAATTTAAAGAAAGTTTTAAAGACATTTAACGAATCAGGACTACTCGAAATTTACATGAAAATATAGAAATTGACAAAGACATTGATAATATAGATAAGTGGGCTTGAACAACTTGAAAACTGCGGAGGGCGTTCGCGGATTCAAAACAAAAAATACCAAACAATACATTCATTTTTAGATGAAATTTATTTTTCATTTTATAAAATGAGCTAGAAACACGTCTGGTAAAGACTTACAAAAAGTTGAAAACTAAAACAAAAAACTTCTAAGCCTCAAAATTCTATTAAATGCAAATAATAACATGGATTTAATAAGTAATAACTTATAGTAAACATTAAATAAGATTTATAATATAAAACTATTCCGATCACATAATAAAAATATATTATGTTATAATCTAACAAACTAATCTAATCTGTTTAATGATAGTGGTATATAAATGATTAGGGCCGATCGATATAAAGAAAGTCAGAAAGAACAACCCTCGCCCTAAGGAGGGCGAACGTCTTCATGTATCAAATGGAAATCAAAACCACCACCAGCTCTTCCCGTTTACTTAGCATGCGAAGCACGAAAACTTGACTTTATACAACCATATTTTACATCTTGACTTTTACATTTCATATAGCGGAATTTAAAATACATTCAAATATATTTTAATAAACTAACGGTATCATTAATTTTCGTAAATTATAATTAAGTTTACAGTGTTAGTAGTAATAAAAATAAAGTAATGTATAGAAAAGTGCAGAAACTATTAATAATTAATATCAATGTATCCAGTTGAAAATTGTCTTTTTCTTTCTTCGTTAGTTTTCTTTGGGGAATTGCAATAGCAGAACGTTGTTCAGTAAGTTTCTTAACAGTTCAGCGAATGTTCCCACGGGATTGCACGAACCCAAAACATAAACCAATTACCCATTGACATCGCTAAAATATTACTAATGTAGTTAATTTCTACACAGACTGCACTCCACCAACAAACTTCCCACAACGAATCAATACATACACTTCCTACAATACGCTAAGATTTGGCTCTTTGATTAAAGTCAATTCTCGAAACTAAAGACTATAACATTGCAGTTAATATTCTTTGACCCATAATTTGTAGGAAATGAGAATGAAAAACTAAATAAAAGAAATATATTCTGTTCGGTATAGTCCAACGTGCAGTATATAGCTACTCCCATCATTAGTAAAGCTTTTCATCAATTGCCATTGTCGTGATAAACGATCTCTCCGGTGTTGGAAACAGCAAAAAGGTTTCGCTTCATTAAAGCGGACGGTAAAATAAGGTTACTTATTTGTAAATGTTGTGTACATTAAAGACCTTTTGATTGCAGTAATAGCATATGATTGGTGGAATAGTTGCAAAGCTTGTCGTACATCCTCTTTAAAATATCTCCTTATAATTGATGCCTGCGAATGGCCTGATTCCGTTTTCAAACATCGCGAAGGTTGAATATTTCATGTTTCAGTCACTGAAATTATTCATGCACTTCTCAACGGTGCCTTCCAGCTGTCACTTTGTCGAACATTTCCCTTAAGATCCTATCCTCGGAAATTATTAATATCGAATTCTCGTTTTTTTGTTGTTCTTATTTCATATACTTTTTTTTTGTAGCAGACACGTAAATTGCATCGCTATAATTTGCTCAATAATGAATATCTGAAGTAGATTATAAATATTCCGTTTTAGTTTTGTATTCTTTCTCCCCACTTTTATTAGAGGATGATGTATGTTTGGCTTGGTACTTACGTAAGATGGATGAGAAGTGCGGAGGCTTTTCGCGCAGATCAAGGGGGATCTGGTATCATTGTTTTTGTTGAATTATTAATTAGGATGTGCGCAGCAGACGCACTTTATCAGATTCACGCCCGTAGCCTAAGTGGCTTCATGAATTCTACACATGTTACTGGTGTTTCGGACAGTGACCTCTCCTCTCTCCACGAGTTGCCAGTTCTTTCTGTTCCCTAGTTTATTTTGCATACTACACTTTACACGTATCTACTAGAACGGACACAATTTTAACGCCTTCGACGTACACTACTCAGCGTAATACAAAAGATCACATTATGCAAGTTGAGAGCAGAACGTTGGTTGGTTCTGGCCGATCCTCTTAATCTCATTTTCATATATTACCTAGGAGCTGCGTTTCGTATGCGCTAAAAGCTTCCTCGCATCGAACCGTACAATAAGATGGCTTTGATTTTTTTTTTATAGAAGATGAATTGCATGTGCCTTTCTACCGCATCGCGATCATCTTTCTTTGTCTTATGGGTTCATCAACACACTATAGTTTTAGAGAAGAAAAAAAAAGGCCGTGAACAATGGTGTGTCTGGGAGAGTAATTTGCTCCAGTAATTTCTCATAATGTCTTTTTGCAGACACGTCTGGATCCATGTATGTAGAAGATCGATGTCAACCACGAAGATTTTTCTTTTAAGAAAAAAATAAAATACCGATTCCCAACCCGACAAAACAAAATCACGCTGTGTGCTCTAACTTGCATTCTGATTAGGCTCCTCTCTTCCCTTGTTCTGATGTATTCCAGGCACGTGCGCGCTCTTCAATCAGGACTTGCAGGACGAAATTTCTTTAATAATTGATGCAAGACCACAGTTTTGATTCGGACGCAAATCCAGTTACCGCGCGTCCCACACTTATTGTATTTTGCATAAGAGAGTGATGACCCAATGCAATTGCGTATCAGCTACATAATGCAGCCAGTGCTTCTACACAAATGGGTTACACGGCATTCTTTTGTGCAATTATTCCTCGTTCATTGTTGCTGTTTTTTGCGAATGCTTTTTGTACGATGTTAGCTCTTCGCTCTCCGGAGGCTTTTTAATTGTGTTTCGGCATTTTTTTTTTTCCTCTTCTTCTCTCAGTTTCTGTAATGCAGTGCTACAGTTCGTTATATAATTATGGAGGAAACGTAATGCTCTTGAGAAATTAACAGTACATTTTCGTTTGTAGATTATTGAAACGCAAACAACGTTTTATATTTAAGCGAATTATGATTACATTTTTTTCGACTTCCAAATTCTTTTATGTGTAAACACTGCTTGTAACATGGAATCACACAGGACTGTACTACAGTTTACGAGAAAATCACTAAAATGTTGCTTTTTCGAGTGCCAATTTTTCATTTTTTTCAACTTTGTACGCCAAATTAAGGTCAAATGGATGTAAGCACAGAAATATATAAATACTCACTACATTCCCTAAACATTCAGCTTTCATATGCATATTTTGTATCTATTCAATCTATTATAGTTTTCGAGAAAATCACTAAATTGTGTATGTGTATCATAACGTTATTATTATTAAATCTTTGTTCTCAATTTATGAAATAATGAATTTATTTTTAATATTCTAATGTAATATTTGATGACAACGAGAGAACAAACCGCAATGCGCTTATTAATATGGCAATTAACTTTATTTAATTAAGCTTTCAATTAAATCTGTTACAATAACGAGTTACGAATCATAGACATGAAATCAGTGCAACATTTGGACTTCAGAGCAGTAGCAATTCAATTTTATTCATGTTATAATTAATTAGATTTTTTTCTATCTATTATATAGCATATACGTTCTGACCCTTTGTCTGACTGTCGATTATAATTAGCGTCGAGTTTATTCATGAAATATAATTAAATTTACGGTTTTCACATGCAATCTGTTTTACTATTTATTTTAACGTTGATTTTTTTTTTGTTAATTTCGTGGAAAATAACAAAGTTCTCTTACGTAATATTTATGTTTATGTCTCCCTTTCGGAACTTATCGACCCTACCACTTAGCGAGATACAAGTTCTCGAGGATTTTGTCATGTCGTGTGACTCGTTTTTCTTGGATTTTTTTGTTTGTTCAAAGATCTAGTTCGATCCAAAAGCATTTGAATCGATTATTATTGTAACTCAACTCAATTTTCAATTATTTCAAGTCAGCTACATGTTTTTTTATTGTATAATAGAATTTGATAAAAAAAAACTATCAGCGAAATCGTTGAGCTTTAACCCATATTACCTGTGGGTCAAAATGACCCGATTATTAAATATTAAAAAAAAGAACAAATTATTAATTTTTACAACAGACACAGATTAATTCTTATTACTTAATGAATTTAACATGATTTATAATTGATTTTATTGCTCAAAACAGTCTGCGCGTTAAAAATAATTTGAAATATTCTTTTGAAGTTTTTGACACATCGCTGTCATCAAATTATATAACAACGAACTGCATTATATATACAACAAAATGTGTAGTTGGTACACCTGTCAACAACATTTGAATAAGTTGTCAAATCAAAAAGATTCATATAGTGTGTAATAAACAATATAATCTAATACTAACATTATTATATTGTAAGTTGCTGTCCATTTCTTGTCCACACTTCTATTGCTTGGAAATAATAAACGATTTTAAGATTTGGAATCCATGTTTAGTACATATATACACATTCATAAAGCTCATTCATCTTAATTCACCGTCTCGCCGGTTTCTCCCGCCTCTCTGTATATATATATAGAAAATCGTGGAGTGCTTTTTTATCCCTCATCTTATCGTCCGCCCATTTATTTAACCAGTTAATGGCTCCGGGCCTTGCAATAATCATAGGATTTCACGCGCATCGAGCCATTTGTCAAGAAATATCCGAAAGAAAAAAAAGATTTTACCACCATTAATTACACTGGAAATATTCAAAACATAACGCATCAAATTTACCACCACATAAATTGCAAAATACCAACTTCTTGTTTCATGGTTAATGTACGCAATGTTGATATTTCGCGTAATGAAAAAGGGGTAACTTTTATCAAGTTATTTGCATAGCAGAGCAAACAAAACCTTGGGCCATTAACAAATTTAATCTAATCTATGATTTATCTCTCTGCTGATGATACCAATAATAAATTGATATTAATTATATTATTGTTAATTGAATTATTTTCGATCAATAATCATTCTTTGTTAGTTTATAAACTACAATTTAGTAAAATAACTGCATGTAATAAAACTGTTTTTTGTTGTTGTTGTTGTAACCTATCTGTTAGGGTTCACTAGATTTGCGAATAGTAGGGCTGGTTGTTGAACAAAAAAAATAATAAATGCGAATTTCATGAGGTAAAAGTAGTGAAATTGCGTTTCCATGTGTCAACAGGACGCCGGTTGTTTACTTATTGTGCCCATTTAAAAGGCGTTTTTGTTTATTTTCTGGATGTTTCACGCGAGCAAATTTACTCGGGAAATTACGGACACAAATTGGTAATTAAAATTTCATAGGCTCCCCTCGCCTGGTCGACCACCTATCGATCACAAACATATACATATAACACCTGCACTCGCTCCTCCGACTACTCTAAACATCAACCTTTTTTGTTTTTTAATCATCATTGATTTCAATGATTCATTTATGTTACAGTATTTAGTTCAATTACGTAAATAAGTAATCATTTACGAATAATGAAATAAAAAAAATCTACTTCCATTAAGTAATTATATTTCCATTAACATCCTCTAGGGTTTTTTTTTCTGAGACATTATCTGATTAAGCCAAATGTTGGACATTACTTACATCTAAACACCTGATACCAAACTGTTACATTATGATTTCTGGACAACAAAAAATACAATTATGTTCATTTAAATGTAAGGAGAAAACATGATATCATTAATTAATAAAACACAAAATTAAGTCTAAGATTTTAAGCTTAAAATCGTATAATAAGCGAATTATAGTGATTTAGATTACAAAAACGGATCAATTTTCATATATAACAATACTAGTTGTTATACAGAAGTGACAAGTATTATTAGTATATTGGTTAAGATTTACAATAATTCTTTCAAGTTCTCAGTTTCAAAATGTCTTTATTATTATATAATTAGCAAAAACTATAGTTTCTTAACTTTCAGTTACAAGCGCGGTAATTCGTAAAATCGTTCCTCGCGTGGCGTATGAGAAACTCCGTTGAATATAACGTTAATAATTAAGTTATATAAATATTAATAGATTGAGGAAACAATAAAAGATATTAGCTTCTATATAAGTTTACTTCCATTAAGTAATTATACTTCCATTAACATCCTCTAGGGTTTTTTTTCTGAGACATTATCTAATTAAGCCAAATGTTGGACATTACTTACATCTAAACACCTGATACCTAACTGTTACATTATGATTTCTGGACAACAAAAAGTACAATTATGTTCATTTAAATGTAAGGAGAAAACATGATATCAATAATCAATAAAACACAAAATTAAGTCTAAATAGTTTAGTGAGGGTGTGGGCAATTCGCGGCTTCTGAGCTGTATGCAGTTCTTTTGATGATAAATTGTGGATCCCCAGTTCTTAGTTTTTGGTAAAATTAGGCAATTTTAAGCTTAAAATCGTATAATAAGTGATATAATAGTGATTTAGATTACAAAAACGGATCAATTTTTATATATAACAATACTAGTTGTTACACAGAAGTGACAAGTATTACTAGTATATTAGTTAAGATTTACAATAATTCTTTCAAGTTCTTAGTTTCAAAATGTCTTTATTATTATATAATTAGGAAAAACTATATTTTCTTAACCTTCAGTTACAAGCGCGGTAATTCGTAAAATCGTTCCTCGCGTGGCGTATGAAAAACTCCGTTGAATATAACGTTAATAATTAAGTTATATAAATATGAATAGATTGAGGAAACAATAAAAGATATTAGCTTCTATACAAGTTTACTTCCATTAAGTAATTATATTTCCATTAACAACCTCTAGAGTTTTTTTTTTCTGAGACATTATTTAATTAAGCCAAATGTTGGACATTACTTACTTCTAAACACCTGATACCTAACTGTTACATTACGATTTCTGGATAACAAAAAATACAATTATGTTCATTTAAATGTAAGGAGAAAACATTATTGATATCAATAAAACACAACAATAAGTCGGCAATTCGCGGCTCCGGAGCCGTATGCAGTTTGTTTGATGATAAATTGTGTATCCCAGTTCTTAGTTTTTGGTAAAATTAGGCAATTTTAAGCTTAAATCGTATAATAGGTGATATAATAGTGATTTAGATTACAAAAACGGATCAATTTTCATATATAACAATACTGGTTCTTATACAGAAGTGACAGGTATTACTTGAAAGTAGGTTTGTACTCACTTGGTGTTTCCAATTGCAAAACAAATCATTTTGTATACAATATGATTACATTAAAGTATCAACCAACATTTAGGTCTGTTTCACGTCTCTTTATAACTTAAATAGTTATATAAATGTGCCAGTATCTAATGATATAAGATATATATTGTTTTATTGTAAGAAAAGTGAAGAAAACAGAAAGATTTGTTGTAATTGATCCAATTTAATAGTTGTTGGTCATAAGCTATTGGCATGCAGCAAGCATCGCAGATTCCTTTTTATATGTAAACAACGAAACCATTTGCCAGATTGGGGTTAGATTGTTTACCCGTGAACCTCCTCCTCTTTCTCGTACATTGAGCCAAAAAGACCTAAGATGCGGAACACAAATAAAATTTGGCCAGTTTACTTTTATGCAAACGATTCGACGGTCCTCCATTACACGAAGATTCGTTGGCGGCCAACAGCAAATAAGGCGGTGGAATGCGAAACGTATTTTTCCTCGTCCTCACTGTTGTTTTTTCCCCTTTATTCCATCTCTCTCTCTTTTTTTTTTTCATTCCTTTCTTGAAGACTTTCAGGCTGCTCGCCCGGGCTGAGCCTACTGCTGCTGGAGAGAAACTGTGTCAGAAATAAAGACGGACGTATTAAGGCCACGTCGGAGAGGCCATGACCCAACAACACGTGCACATTTAAGTCATCTGAGTAGATTTTAAATTTGAAAAAAAAATGAACAAATAAATAACAAAATTGAACAAATTTCTTTTTTTTTTGTTTGCGAAATGACAAATGGACGCTGAACGAGAACCATAAATTCTCAGCGCCGTCGTTTCGCATTTAACGATATGATCTGTATTTTGAAACTTAATAAATTAACCCTGATAATCGAATCCCACTGTTAAATTGGATACAACTTGTGGCTACGTGGTTTAATAACATTCTATATATAATGATTTCTGTAATTTACTCAAATATAGCCAATTTTAATGTATTTTTTATTTATACTCCATAAATCAAGTTAACAGCAATATTGCATCCAAATTTACTGTAATTTTAGTAAACACTAAATATTTTTAGTAAAAAAACAGTTAAATTACCGGTAATTTTCTAATTGAAACAGTTGTGTATAAAAGCTATTCAATTTTAATAAAAGATTAATGCATTAACAAAAACAATGAACATATTCACTTTTACTTAATAAAAAAACAAAATTGCAAGAAACGATTAATAATAACAAATACGAAATACATTTACCAGTAATTTGGGTAATCATTTTGGCCAATAAAACCGGTTAACCGTTTTCCGGTAATGAAAACCCCATATCTTAAGTCTCAGTCCTAACTATTAGTTATTTCTTTTAATTAATACTGTTAGTGATCATCGACCCTAAGTTTTTTTTTTTTATTTGTGTCTGAGTTTAAAATTCACCCCTTCGTATCGGATTTGTGTAATACGAACGATCATAAACTTTTAGTTCTAATGAAATTACAACTATATTTTGAATACAATGCTACATAGTAAGTAATTGGTAGTACTGACTTACATTTGTGTTTCTTCAAATACAAAATTGAACATAATTGAAATCATGTAATTTCAATTTTACATTCTGATAATTATTTAATTATTCTATAATTATGTTAAATATTGCTTTCGAAGAAGTGAAACCAAGTCTTATGTAAATATGAAATAGATGTGAACTTTTACCGGCGGTCAAATTAGAATATTATATTTCCTATAGGATATTATTATTATACACAACATATTTGCTGCATATCGATTGTATAATAACATTCGGTAAACGACATCATCAATCATTTCATTAACAACGCGCCAATAATTTCTGGCCGCACAATTTAATTATACACCGGTGAGGGAGGAACAGGGGGGGAGGTTAGTACAGACAAGATTTTAATAAAATTTCCACCAAACAATCAATCGCGACAAATTCTCATTTTCGGTTTCATTTTCGGCTGCTAAAAAAACAACCAAATCTACTCGTGTAAACGAAACCGTGTTAAAAGCGAACGTAAATATTTGCACGCCTGCAAAAAATACACGCATGCGAAAGTAATTTGTGTCCGTAATAAGGGAAATTGCATACTTCGGAAACAGGATGTTTCCAAAATTAAGTTTAACATATTTTGGGAAATTCAATTATTAAAAAAAAACAGGATTACATTGCAATTTCAATGTTTATGTAACTACAATGTATATTTTACTTATCTTATGTTATAAAATTGTGGTCAAATTTAATAAGATTCTAGTATATTGGTTAAGATTTATAATAATTCTTTATAGTTCTCAGTTTCAAAATGTCTTCATTATTATATAATTAGTAAAAACTATAGTTTCTTAACCCTCAGTTACTAGCGCGGTAATTCGTAAGATCGTTTCTCGCGTGGCGTCTGAGAAACTCCGTTAAATATAACGTTAATAATTAAGTTATATAAATATGAATAGATTGAGGAAAACAAAGATATTAGCTTCTATGCAAGTTTATTTCATATATTTTACATTGGTTTGCACCCACTATTAACATAATTCGAGCAACTGAAGAACTTTGTGGTTTATACAATGGTACCTCCAAACTACTTCCGATAAGTAACTTTTGCACATCTCACGTATACTCTAATATATTTATATGCAACTTGCATTAACATGATAAATGTCTTCATCTTATTCAATAGAAATTATGTTTTATCATCAAATCCCGTTGCATCTTCCATTAATTCACAATAAATCTGTGTTATAATAATTAAAATACAATTTAGCAATGTGCGTATCGTCGTGATTTTGTATGCACTATATAGTTATGATGGATATGCTAGTAAAAGCTTGTGTTTTAATTGAGTTTAGAAACGGGGTATATAGCAATAAATCATCTGCAGTAATTTGGTTTTCCCGGAGGGGGGAAAGGGTTAGATTCTAAATGCAGTTTAAACCTATTGTATGCAATTTGTATGATGTGTAAACTTTGTGTGTTATCTCTCGGCTAAATCATATTAAAGTGTATGATAATTAAAAGGCCACTTTCGGTGCACACAGCCAAGTTCAAGCTCGAAATATCGCAGCTAGTTTTCAACGCTTTGTTCCATAGGATTCTTTACAAAATAATAATACTGAAACTTACCAAGTTATAGAAGTTATCTATATAATTATGTTTGCTGTGTGTTTATAATACACTCATTTTCCTCTATTGTGAAACTGTTAATACAAAAAAATAATATGTTTGAGTAAGTTTTATTTCAATCGATAAAGTGTAGAGTTTCTTTACATTGTCGTGTCCCAGGGATGAAATTCTGGACACATTGGAATATTTTCTTCTGGTGCTGTCGTTTTGGAGTCTTAGTTGTAGGAAGTAAATAATTCACTTTGTTTTAACAAGTTTATTTTAAAAATTAGTACTCTTCCAAGACAATGTATTACTTTTTGAGATTGACTAAGACTAATTACAAATATATATTTTAATAACGAAGTTAATTTGTATTAATATGAACGGGGTGGAAGTTTGAGGAGTAAGGCACGTTTTTTTAAAAAGATGCTCCACTTCAGGTCACTGTTCTCCGTGTGATCTGTCGATTCTGCATATTCATTCTGTTAATGATCTATAATTTAGTGGTTGGACACAACAACATACATCATTTCCATGTTATTACTAATATTTTGTATCTCATTAAATAAGTGATAAATGTTAGATGACAAATCTAATACTTTTCATCATTTTGAAATCGTCTAGAATGCATTCGTCTGATAGGAGATACATTGTTTCTGTACACATGAAAATGTAAAACCACTTCCGTGCAAATGGTATTTATGTACCGTAATAATGCGCGTATTTAAACAGTATGCTTCATGCCTTACGATAATGATTTATCAAGAAATTTAAATATTAAATTGTGCGGAGACTTTTATAGTATTAAATGGCCGTCAGCATCCGGATTATAAGCTAACAAAAGGGGATGAAGTTAGATCATTTAGCTTAGGAAAGGATTTGAGCTTCATTTCATCCACCAACTCCAACTCCGTCCGAACGTTTGAACAAATTACACTTTTAATTACTCAACGTCCCATTATAAATAACTCCATCCGGATATCGCTATAAACGCTGTGTTACGCAATTCGCAATCATTTTCTCTCCGCGACTGCTGTCACTTGATGTTGACGGAAGCCTGCTTATGTAACCTTATTTCCATACTACATTAATTGGTCCGTAATGATATAGTATTTCTTTTGTAAATGGTTATGCATTAAAGTGCATTTGCTAAGAATTATGTAATAATTTGTATTGATTATTTCTTACAAAACCGGGAATTTTGTGAAAATATATAGTCTCGATATCCGGAGAATTATGTTTTGAGACTCGAGAAATTTTATAAGTGAAAATGGTACTAAAAATACCTAAAGTATGTACTTTTATCAAATTTTAAAGTGAAACATTTTCATGCATAGTGATAGTGATTAAGACACGAGAATTTTAAATAATGCAGTTTATCTTAATGCAGACTTAAAGGAAATGTAAAATATTAATGTCCTACAAAACGGGATCAATATAGAAAGAGAACCAGCAATTTGATTACTTCTTACGATCTTTATAAACGAATGATCTTTTAGAAGTCGCGTTATTTTCAAATATCAATGATCAGCTTTCAAAGCATCAATTACGGTTTGTCTTCATTTCTTGAGTCATCTGGGGATCTGTAACTTCTTGTAAATTTCTAATCTGAAAAGTATAACTTCTTAGAATGCAGCACAACCAAGAAAAAATTATGTCATCAAATACTGATATTCTTTATATTTATAAGCATGGGACAAGTTTCTTGTGTGATTTATAAGACGGAGATTTAATCGAACGCTGGGGAGATCTTCAGAAAGGCAATATATGTTTTTCGCATCCTCGTTGACTATGTTAACAAGTCTATTTATTTGCACTACAGCCCCGAGTTTGGAATGAAAACCGGTGTTTAATATATAAATATGTACATCGACAACATAACAAAATACCCACTGAACATATTTACAAAGAAAAATTCATTATATTTAAATACATGTATATAATGTAAAAGCAACGTAGATCATCCAATTATATTGTAAACGTTGTCGAAATTGCTCTGTTAGAATATGTCTTTCTCTAGAGACTAGTATTTGTAGTTATATTGGGAGATCATTTTTTTTTTAATAAATATTTCCGCATCAAGAAAAAAATAGGGGGGGACGAAGATAGGATGGAAATGTCGGTAAGCCATTTGAATGTAAAGTTATCTTTGAAGGCGAATTTAATATGGGATCGTAGGCCGCTTAAAATCTCCCTGCACACGCATCATTGAATTTTGCGGCCGCTTTGTTCCCCAAATTGGAATTTTCTTTAAACCGACTAGAAACCAGCACAGCACAGCACACAACATGTTTCCACCTGGTTAGAAACATCGCACACATAGCCAGCAGAGATAGCAGAGAAAAATGCGTACTGGTTTATTTAGTTTTCCTCCCATCACCGACGAGGAAATTAAGCACTTGATGAAATTGCTTCCGTGTGTATCTTTTTTTTGTTTTGTTTTGTTTTCATGCAACTTCACTGACCAAATGAAGCGGAACGTTCCCTAAAAAGAAGAAAAAAAGGAACAAACACGTAAATTGCCATGTTTTTGCGACTACATGCAACTCTTAGATTAGCCTCGACTCTCCCCAGTAAAACTTTCGTTTCAGGTTTTTATTGTTCGGCCCTTCATAGATTCAATAGGCCAAATATATCTAATCATTAAAGCAAATCGATCGGAATGAAATGGGCAACGGAATAACAGATTTTATTTATAAAGCATACATTTATTCAAATTATGACCGGAAAGGAAAAACTATGAATAATAATTCATCTTTGTTATTTCAACTTTCATTAGTCCCGCAAACTAAACGATATTTTCCATCGAGAGTAAACCTACGTAAAAATGGATACAAAAGCGAAGCAGAATGTAAATAGGAAAATTAAACATCGGGATTCATAAATATGAAATTGCATTTAGGACGCGATGTATTAAAATCAGAGAAATCCTATATTAGCTTGAAATAGCGGGAAACCGATTTTTTTTCTCTGAATAATTCATGCTCTCCCGGGGTGGAATATCTTCACATTTAGTTTTCCAGATCCTTTAACGATCCAGATTTATAAATATACTATCTTCCTATCTAACACACACACATACACATAGATTCTGCAGAATCCATTCGATGATTTACGATCCGGAAAAGTAGATAACGCGTATCGAGAATAGCGCCTTTTGTGCCCAACATACATCGTTTACATTATAAGCGAACAATAAGAACCAGTTTCCATCTTGAAACAAACAGCCGGCGCTCAAATGGAATGAAAATATTGGATCTCCTCTCTCCCGTTTTTCGTATCATAAGAATATTGTAAACATCTGAGGCGATGAATCGATTCCGATTTTCTTTGATACTGCGGAACATTTGTTATCCAATTGAATTTAAAATAAGGAAAAATCCGATTGAAAAATACGAACGAAAATAAACAACATCAACAAGTGCACGAAAATAGAAATAGTGCAGCAAGGAAGGATACTAAAAAAGGGTCCGGTGATTTAGTGCGGCGGAAAATGATCGTTGATAACTTGCAGCTTATCCAAATCGAGTTAACAACCTTTTTTGTTTGTTTTTAGCCATTTTTTTTTATTTCGAACGGCCCTAGCAAAACTTTTCACGACTTTCGCAAATTTACGAAAGCACTTCGCAAAGCATTAATGGATCGTATAATAGAGGCACTTTTTTTGTACGCAAACGGTAAAAATATACAAAAACAGACTATTTCAAAATACGCAATTTGTTTAAATTTAGTCTTGCTTCTACTACTTCAGTACTTGTTAATTACTTTCAATATTCAATTAATTAAACTTATTTATTTTATTTTTAAATATATATATTTATAAATATTGTCCGATAAACCAGCAGAAAATGTTTTTATTCTTATAGAAAATATTATATATTAGTTAGTCTATGTGGGATACTTTAATTCATCTTGGATAGAAAAGTAGCGTTTGGTAGTTGTATTGCCAACCAATAAGTTAAGAGTATTTAACCATTTCCTCAATTTGACAGCTGTCATTTTGCGATCCCATTTGCTAAGAGTATTTCACTAGTTTCTCGATTTGACACAAGGTGACAGCTGTCATTTTACGACCCATTAAAAATATAGTGCGGCCCCATTTTGGGAGATTTTGTTGAGAAACGCTGGTAAAAATAACATAAAGCGTTTATCTAAGTTAGATATAATACGATTATTGCCAACACATTATAACAGTGCTGCCAATCCTATTTACAATATTCTTAAAATCTCTGTTATTATATTCAAAAGATGAAAGGGAACAACAAAAAACTTTATATAAAACGGCACAAGAAAAGAAATACAGTTGAACTCCAATATTCGTCCTGTTACTTTGTTGAAATTTTTGTTTAATATTGTTTGACAGCGAATCAAGTGATTGCCTTATAGGAAAAATATGTTTGATATTCGTCTTTTTTTTTAATATTCGTCTTCCCCTCTGGATCGGATTAATGGCGAATATTGGAATTCCCCAATTTTGGTGTCAAAAATCCGGAAATTTTGGAACAGATTAAACATAAACATATTTTCAATGGCATACAGTTTTAAGACAATACCTTAATTTCTATTGACGGATTCCCCAAAGAATGTTTAGAACGTCTGTAGAGGTATCATCATATATTTTCATGTTATGTGTAGAACAGTGTTTTTCAAACGTTTTTTTTTATTTCTCTCACAAAAAAAAATATTTTGTGGCGTAATAATTACCATAAGTTTCATGTAAGAAAGTGTAGAAATATTATACATTAATTATTTAAAATTGTATTGGTAGAAAATATAAAAATAGATTAGTTTTTTTATAAAATAATTTTATTATTATAAACAATAATTTACAGTCGATATTTACCTTAAAAATTACTAGTTTGATTGTACTTATATTGGAAATAACATAGAAAACTTAACTATAAAACATTTATAAAAAGGTCCATGATGTATCAATTCTACGCTGAAAAAAAACAACTTTCAAGAGTATAATTAATTAGGAAGAGTCCCTCTTTTTGGTCGCTTCCTCGCTCAAACATCTTAAATAAAACTGCTTCCACTTTTCGCCACTACGTTTTTTCTTATCACTAAAATTCTTCTTGCAATGAGATTTCCATATACTATTTGTTTTTCTCATAAGTAATGGATTGTTGTACTCTACGCGCAACAATTCATTTGGCGTTAGTTCTTTTAAATCTTCTCTTGATAAGTTAGTATTTTCGATCGTCAACGGAGGCAAAGTTAGTTGATTTGTCGGTAGCTGGGCGCTTATGTTTTTCAATTTTATCCTTAATTTAATGGGATTCTTCTTGGATTCGTCCTCTTGCTTCGTTTCTCTGGATTCGTCCTCTTGCTTCGTTTCTCTGGATTCGTCCTCTTGCTTCGTTTCTCTGGATTCGTCCTCATGCTTCGTTTCTCTGGATTCGTCAACTGCTTCATCATCACTTTTTGAGGACAATCTTCTGGACCTTCCATTTTGATTCATACATGTTTTCGTATTCTTGTTTTCGTCTGAATATTTAGTTCTCTTGCGCGAAGGTCCATCATCTCTTTCATCTGTTGTTTTCTTACGTTTCACAGTAATACTGATATGTTTGTTCTCCATATCTTCGATACTTTGATTTTGCTCGTCGGCCAACATTTTCTTCCACTTATAAACAATATCATATGCATTTTCACCAATCTCGCTAGGCTTCTCGATTAATTTGTTAACGGTCAGCCCAATTTTGGTGTCGTGCAAATGTACCAAACCAATTTCTATCTGGTTCAGGTTCAACTTGTATAGGCAGTGGCAGATCCGATCAATATCATCTTTTTCTATGTTCTTCTTCAGTTTGTTGTGGTAGTGTTCAACTTCGCTCGTAATTTTGCAACTCTCCATCTTGGTGATAACTGACGACTGAATGCAAAAATCCAAAAGCAGCAACATTTTAACATTTTGTACCTACCCTTAGCCACGCCTTCCGCCTTCCGCGAAGGTTCTACCTAAGCCATAAAATTTAATCACGTTAGGTCATTTTTTGGAAACTGCAGTTGGTACATTTTCCGTTTGTCAATGAAATGGTTAAGCCAGTGGTTTCCAAACTTGATGTTACTACGCCTCCCTCAAAAGTATGTAATCATTTGGCACCTNNNGGAAAATTGCTCACTGCGCCTAATATTCGCGCCTCCCCTTAGACTAGTCCACGCATCCCCAGGGAGGCGCTCCTCACAGTTTGGAAAACGCTGGTTTAAGGGATTTACCAAATAAAAACATCATTACAAAACGAATCACTATATCACAACCACTATATCTTTTGAGTAAATTCAACGGAAACTTTTCTGAACATCTTTTTATTTTTGTAAAAGTAGTGCTTGTTTTTTTTCAGATTTTATATTTATAATAATGACTTTTTCATATCGAGAAGCAAAAAATAATTAATCGAATGTTTCCAAAAATCCAACACAAAGTTCAAATTTATTTCTTCCTTTATTAACAAAAATATATTAAAAATTGTTGCAGATTGTTCAATTCATTTCAAACATAAATTTAAC
>NW_017095623.1:53287-58162 GCF_001412225.1 Nicrophorus vespilloides
ACATCGTCTTCTGAAACATTTGTTTGTTATATTATTTAAAACTAAACCAATTATAAAAGATTGAAATACTTGTGTTGTACTACGAATTGTGTCCAACCATTATTATAATATATAAAC
This sequence comes from Nicrophorus vespilloides, assembly GCF_001412225.1. NCBI lineage: Eukaryota > Metazoa > Arthropoda > Insecta > Coleoptera > Silphidae > Nicrophorus > Nicrophorus vespilloides. The sequence continues at coordinate 53,405 of NW_017095623.1, forward strand.
ATACTATGTACGCTTTTCTTTACATAAACAAATATTAAAAGTATAAAGAAACTTCCAACATGTTCCCGAATTGATACCAAGTAATATAAACAAATATAAACTCACTTCACCGTGTGTGAATTGTAAAACAGTTCATGGTGTTAGAGATCATTCTAGTGATCATCTTAGTGTTGTTTGTGATCACAAAATTTCCAAACTTGTGTTGTTTTTTTGTGCAAACTTTAATAACACTTACATGTCTCCGAATAAAAATCCATACATGTATTATTACAAATCGAAACCAAGATATACTTTGTTTTCTCGGGAATGAAATTTACATTGGTTTATATTGGAAAACGTGTTTCACTATACGAGTAAAAATCCGGAAATTTTGGAACAGATTAAACTGGGTTCCAATGTACATATTTTCAATGGCATACAGTTTTAAGACAACACCAAAAGTGTCCAAAAAGTGTTTAAAACGTTTATAGATTTGGTGGAAGGTAACATCAGATGTTTTCATGTTATGTGTAGAACAGTGTTTTTCAAACTTGTTTTGTATTTATCTCACAAAAAAAAACAATATTTTGTTTGTGTAAATGTGAAATATTATACATTAATTATTTAAAATTGTATTGGTAAAATTGTATCTTGGTGATAACAGACGAATGCAAAAATCCAAAAGCAGCAACATTTTACCATTTTGTACCTACCCTTAGCTACGCCTTCCGCGAAGGTTTTAGGTAAACCATAAAATTTAATCACGTTAGGTCACTTTTTAGAAACTGCAGGCGGTACATTTTCTCGTTAAGCGAGGTTAGACTGTACATATTTTCAATGGCATACAGTTGTAAAACAATACCTTCATTTCTATTGACGGATTTCCCTAAAGAGTGTTTAGAACGTCTGTAGATTTGGTGGAAGGTAACATCACATGGTTTCATTCATTTCAGTGTTTTTCAAACTTGTTTTTTATTTCTCTCTCACAAAAAAGAAAAACAATATTTTGTGGCGTAATAATTACCACAAGTTTCAAACAGTAAGTGTAGAAATATTATACATTAATTATTTAAAATTGTATTGGTAGAAAATATAAAAACAGATTAGTTTTTTTATAAAATAATTTTATTATTTCAAACAATAATTTATAGTCAATACTTAACATAACATAGAAAACGTAACTACAAAACATTTATAGAAAGATCCATAACGTTTCACCTCTGCTGAAAAAAAAAATCTTTCAAGAGTTGACAAGAGTTAGAAGCTTGGCAATGGAAACTGGAAATATATTCTTGTTTCCGTACGCAATTAAAAACTCATTACATAATAATTAAAAATAATCGAAGAAATCATTTCCCCTGTATAGTTTCAGTACAACCAATATTGGAACTCTTAATATTGTAAGCCCTGCATAAAATTTAATTATTATTTAGTAACTATATTAATATAATAGTAGGTGTGCCTCATCTTTGTACTTAGTATAGATAAGGCTACCTCAATGCACGTCTATGCTGGTATATCCTAATGGGTTCTTCAATTAGTTGAGCGAGAACTGTTCGGGATTAGAAGGTTACTACGTATTAACTGCACAGTCAATGGCTACAGGGAGCGTGGGAGGTAAAGGGTCTTTCGTACTGAGCACATTATATACGATGAGCCCGATACACACATAAATCATGTCCAAATAATTGGACACTGGAGCTATCATCCTGCTGAGCGCGATGGGGGAAAGGAAAAGAAATTAACACGGGTGCCACCAACTTTCCCAATCTAGATGATACTCGCTCGCTCCAACCATACACGCCACCGACCCGTTATTATTAACCTCCTCAGTTTCGGCATTCGCATCCACCCCTCCACGGCATTCCCCGTTTTTATCAGCATCATCTTACTCTTCCGCAACCTCCGTCCTTCTCCCACTCATTATTATCATCATCGTCGTCGTCCTTTTTTTTTTCTTTTTGGAATGAACCTTAAACCCGGAAAACGAAAACTGCGTTTCTGATTTTGGTCATCAATCATGCTTTGAATTAAACACCCCGCGCGCCCGAGTAATTAATGTTTTAAAAGGGGAAATGCAAATTGGTTCAGTATCTTTTGCCTCTGCCGTGTTCGCAAAGATCATCATTAATTATAATAATTGCGGCGTTTTACGTGAGCGCAACTCAATGAGGAAAAAGCCAGTGCACGTACGTACAAAGTTGTATAATGTCCGTGCATTTTGGAGAACAATCATTTTGAAATTAATGAAAAGAATCGCAAATTCGTAATTTCATTTATTTGACAAGCAATTATTTCTCAACGCACATTTTAAGCGAAATTAATTAATTGATTTAGTAATTAAAATGTTTCAACAAACGATTTATTTCAATAAATGCAATTAGTTTTTTTGCCTTATTGCATGCAAACCAATTTAATAATGTTTCTGATTATGTTACAAAATGATTAAATTAATCATTTTCTCGTGTAATATACAGCAAAAAAAATATGCTTAAAACTAGTAATAAGCAAAAAAAGATATTCAATATTCAGAATATCAATATTAGGAGTTGTATGAAAGCGTAGTCTGCAGTTTATAAGTATATAAAACAAGATGTGCTTAGATCTTAGAAAGATAATAGCAGTCACTTCAGATGTCACGAATTGTGTCAACCCTCATGTCGCAGTTTCCGATCTTTAAGTGCAGAAGGTATCCGTCTTTCAAGCACCTCTTCCGATGATCTTCAACAAGTCTTGAACAATTAATCCTTTTTTATAATATTTGACTACTTTGAATTTCTTAATCTTAATATATATAGAAAAGAAAACATATAAAAACTATTTCCTTATAATGTATAATTACATCTTTATGGATAATATGAGTTTATAAGTAAAGTAATAAATAAGGTATTATTAAAATATTACGTGAAATTATTGTTCACTTAGTGTGTAAAGTTCGTAAGTAATACATACACAGTCATACACAAAATGTTAATTAAAACAAAAAGACATATAAATCTCAAAGTACTTAAAAGGTTTCCTTATTAAATTATACAAGGTGTCCCATGAGCGTCGGTGTAGCAGAGTAGCAATAAATTGTGTTTAACGGAATAAAAGGAGTGTGCATGGATGGTAAAAGTAAAACCGGCAGATAATAATAATGAAACGAGAGATGAATACAAGCGCTACGGAATCGCATTTAGGCCCGTTCCATTCAGGGACACCGTGTTTCATTTAATCAACAGAATTAAAAAATCCCAAGGGCTCCTCGCCCATTCATGGAAATGTCGCGGAATATTTTACTCATTGAAACCTATCGTCATTGTGCCAACAGCACAAAAGCATGCTCGAAAAAAATATTTATCATTTGCTGCATTATGTGGTAATATAATACAAGTTTTTATTTAATTACATTCCATTTGAAATTGAAATGCAATTATGTAATTAATTAAAATCTGCAAGACATACCAACTAAATAATCAAGTCTTAATTTGTTGTTGGTAGTCATTGTTTATAATGACAATTTTGATAGCTGTCATTCATTAGACTTATTTTTTGTACTACATTTAGTTACTTCTGTTAGGGCTCTGCTTCCCAATCGGTGTACCACGAAATGACTGGAAGTGAGAAAATTAATCCTTTGTGGACATGTGGCGAATATTTCTGCCATATCCTTTACACGTTTATGCAAAATTTCATGCAAGGCTACTGTGGTGGCGCTGTCATCGAATCTTAGTTTAACGGTAACTCCTGTCAAACGTCATTGTCATTGACAATCATATATTGTCATTTTTGTGTTTACCGCAAGGTTTATATGTACTACATCAGTGATTCCCAAAGTGGTCTATGACTACCTGCAAGGGGTCTACGTCAGCAAAAAAAAATTTGGGGGTTCATGAAATGAAATCCCGACGTTCGATATTCCGACTGTATCGAAATCCCGACATTCGAAATCCCGACTATATGAAAATCCCAACAACCATAATCCCGACTATATCGAAATCCCGACTGTATCGAAATGCCGACTTTATCGAAATCCCGACTGTATCGAAATCCCAACAGTATCGAAATCCCGACAGTGTCTTTTATTATATTTGACTGCCAAAACAGAACATTAATGAGTTATCTTCGCGAAATAGCTCATAGTGTTTCATTATAATTATTTTATTCATTTTTGTATTATAATAAAGATAATTTTAAAAATTCATCGCTCGAGTTTTTTATTTCTAGAATATAACGGGGTGAGTTGAGATTATTAATTGTTGTTATTTATTGTATTTGATTTCATTGAATTATTCATAATAAACTTTGACAATTTTAAATAATCTGAAATGTAATTAGATTATTAATTGTTGTTATTAACTATTATTAACTATTAATAACAATATATATTTATTATTGTATTTGTTTTCATTGACTTAATAAAACTTAAAATTAAGAAATATTCTAAATTACAATTAATTTATTGTTATTAATATTAAATTATAGTAGATGGTGACTACGTTTCGGAATAATTTAAAAATGTTATTGTATACATTATATTATTATAATGATTATAATAATAAAAGACACTGTCGGGATTTCGATACAGTCAGGATGTCGGGCTTTCGATATAGACCCGATCTCAACATACACTGATAGTACCTATTTACTTACATTATACTATCTTATAATATAAAGACATATACATTATTTATAATAGTACCTACGAAGTAAAAAAAAAATTATATACGTTTATAAAATTATGTAAGTTGTAGGATGTAGGCATTCGCTTTGTGGTCGCAATACATTTTGAATTTG
>NW_017095624.1:0-38513 GCF_001412225.1 Nicrophorus vespilloides
AGAATGAATCCAAAAGATGCATATGAAAACTGAATGTTTGGGGAATCTAGTAAGTATCGATATATTACTGTGGTTTTAGCCGTTTGGCTGTAATTCGTGTTCAAAATTCATGAAATTGAAAACGTCTTACCTCTTGATGACACCTACGATTGAAGCTCCATCTCTTGGACTGGTTTCCACAAAGTTAAATTTCACGCAAAAAAACACCTCACCTTTATTAAACATAACGAAATAGCTATAATTAGTTAATAATCTAATAAATTATTCTGCAAGAAATAATCAAAAAGAAAGGAAAGGCTTAGGTAGAAATAATGTTTACTGTTTTATTCATTTATTTTTATTAATCATTATCAATTATGTTCATATTCTTTTTTTTTTGTGTTTTTGTCAAATTTCATTTCTTCACTTATTTATTTATATAACAACGTGAACAGCCTTAAAACTATAACTAGAGGTACTCTGGCGAAACTACAACATGGGTATATCATCATCATCATTATCATCATAATCATCAACTCACACTAAATCCCTCCTCCGTACAATAATCATAATCAATAATATATAAATATATCATTATACACATCGTATCGCATTATTATTATTATTCGCTTATTCTCATTCCAATATTCATTGGTAAGAGGAGTTGGCGGAGGAAAAACAAAAAAAAATTGAAAACTAAACTTAAACAAAAGACGTCAGATCTTCAACGAAAGAGCAAGAAGAAATTGAACAGCGCAGCAAATATTTAGTTGGTAACTAAACAAAACAAAACAAAAAAAAAACAACAATTCAGTTTGTTTTTGTTTTGGGGGGTTGGTGATTCCTCTTCGGTTGGCAGCCAGGCCAGATTTCCCCTAGGCGTTCACAACGAGACAATAAAGAGAAGTGTTTTGAGGTTAGGTTTTCTTATATAATCATCATCATCATTTATTTTTTTCGTTTATTTTTTCGTCAACAACAATTTTCAATGAATTCAATTCATAATAATATCTACAAATACACAATATATTTAGTTACCATCATCTCGCTGGGGGGGATTACATCTTTTTTTTTTCACAAATTTTAGGGGATTTTATTGTTATCATTACTTTTTTTTCTTCTTCTTTAAATCTTGGTTCTCTGCGTGACGTCCATTATTATTATTATCATTATCATTATCATTATCATTATCATTATTAATATTATAAATTTATTCGCTTTTAAAACCCATTACATATTTCCTAGCGTTACAATAATCCTTTATAACATTACATTATTATTTTTTTGTTGTTGTTGTTGTTGCAATTTCCTCATCACTTCAATCATCATCATCATCCAATAACATTGACGAAACCCCAGAATGCGGGATCGTCGAAACAAACGAAACATGTTAACAACAGAAACAAAAATGTATAGCAACGTTTCTCTTATGTTCCATGCGATTATTATAAGTACATACAATATATATATAAATCACTAGCTCATTTTTTTCTTTCTTCTTTTAATATATATACTTGTAAAATTACAATTTTTGTGTGTTTTTTTTTAAAGAATTTTTCACTTCTAGCTGAGAAAACGAATCGCATTTGATTTTCCGGATAACAGCAACGAGGAAAATCGAAGCAATCCGCGATGAAAAAACAAACGAAAAATAAGCGTCAGTAGTGGAAATAAAGAAATATAGAAAGAGTGAAAATAACACAACAAAATTAGATCTATATAGTTTCCTTAAAAATTTTCATACGCGTACATCAGCTACAGATTATTCGCTTTTAAATATCCTTATTTACTTGTATCCTTTTCATTACTTTTAAATATGTAGTGTCGTTGTCTCCATGTGATTTAACTTACAAAAACATTGATTTTTGTTAAAAAAATCGGTCAAATTACTCCTTTTTTTTTCTTCTTCATCAAAATTTCACAAAACAACAGAAATATTGATAACAAAACGATTTTAACAACTGTCCAAAAACAAAAAAAAATCAATTGAGCCAATTCGATCGAAAAATAAATTTTCAACTTGATGAAATGCTTTTGTTTTTGTTTCATTTTTCGATCGAATTTCCCGAGTAGTAATCAATACATTTTTAAATTTATATATATAGTAAATATATATGTATATATATATATCATATCATATCACACACTATAAACTACATTGCTTATTATTTTCATTTCATTTCACATTGTTTACTTGTTTCCGAGGTGATTCAACAACTTTGTTTTTTTTTGTTTGTTTGTTTGTTTGTTTGTAATGTCAGTTTCGTAGATGAACAGAAATTCTCCTGTATGTGTGTGTATATGTATACGTGTTTTCTTTGTTGTTGTTGTTATTGTAGTTGATGTTCTTTATTTTTGTTTGTTTGCTTTGTTACCGTGGCAACTGCGAACTGCGTTTTTTCTTTGTTTCGTGTCGAGAAGATACAGAGAGATAGATGGAAAACAATAAGAGAAACGGAAAAAAAGTTTTTTTTGTTTTTTTGTTTTTTTTTTTGTTTTCTCAAGATTCACAGATCACCCAAATTCCAAAATCACGTAACGCACGCACACGTCATCGAATCTCAAATGTGCAGAGGAAAAATCTTAAGACAAAGATGAGCAACGACACCGAACGCTTTTATTGTTGTTAGCTTTTACCATTCATTCATATAAATTTATTTTCTTTCGTGGGGGGGGGAATCGGGAAATCCTAAGGCCCTACGAATCTATTTATATTTATTTATTTATTTATTTATCAATACACACGAGTCTAAGATACGCTAATAGAATTTATTTATTCTCCATCGTCTTCATTATTTTACCGTCGCGACTAGAGTAAGAGATAAGATAGAGACTACACGCACGTTCACTAAGAGTAGAAGAGATAGACAGATAGACATTATTTTGTTTCGCTTCTATTGTTTCCGTTTTTTTTTTTCAGGTTAGGTTTACAAAGTATAATTGACACACATAGACACGATAAAGAGGGGGGGTTGTTAATTAGGATGCAAAACTGAATCATTAATCATTAATTCACTATTTCTTCATTTACTTTAATTAATCTTCAATTGTTTTCACTTGATTTTGGTCGCACAGAGACATTTCCGAAGAGAACAACATTGAACAACAAACAACGCGGCTCCATTTATTAATTATTATTATTTTTTTTCAAGGAAAAGAAGCAAATAGAGAGAAAGCACTTATTATTAACATTACTCTTCTTTTTTTTTTCGTTTTTCTTTTCTTTCTTCTTCATTTATTTTTTTTTTTCGTTAGAGGACAACATCGACACTAAAGCTTAAGAGAGAGAAAAAAAACAGTTGAGTGGGCGAAAGAGAAACGAAATAGTTAATAGCAAAAGAAAAAACATCGAATTCTTTGGTTTCATAATTATTATTTTTGAGGAATTTGGATGACTACTCACACACATTTATCCTAAAAGATTTAGAGATAGAAAAAAAGGGGGTGAAAACATAATACAGAAATATAGACAATAGAGAAGAAACACAAAAAATTTGAAGAGAGAGAGTGAAAATCGTGTTTCGTGTATTTCAATTGTGTGTGTGTGTATGTGTTTGTGTATTTTTTCTTCTTCAAAAACTTCTTCTTTTTTTTTGATTGATCAATCGAAGAAAGAGGTGAAAGATAGAGAGAATATAGAGAGATAGAGAGAGATATATGGAAAGATTCAATTTGTAAGAGAATTTGTGTTCGAGATCGACAATTTCGGAAAAAAAGTTGTTCTGGCTTCTTCTTAATATTTGTTTTTGTTTTTTTTTTTTTTGGTTTAAGTCTTACTTAATTATAGTTTCTTTTTCTTAAAAAATCCATACAAAATTAAATTGATTCTCATTTAAAGGGTAACTTCTTCATCTCCCATGTTTTTTTCTTGTTTTCATCTTCATCTTCACACCTTTCATCATCATCATCATCAACTATATATTATCTATACACAATAAAACAATAAAACCTGGATAATCCTTTAACAATTTGTTTCATTTACAAGCTAGAAAACAATCTCATCATCATCATCATCATTTGTTTATCGCAGTCTCTTTTTTTTTTTTTTTTTTTTTCCAACATCATCATCGATAACATTTAACCATCAATAATAAAAGAAAAACTATGATCATCATCGTTGGAAACAAAATCAAATAAAACACATGACTAACGACTAATGTAAACAATCGAACATAAACAACAAAACATGTGGCAGTCAGCTGCGCGACGAACATTTTGTATAACCATCATCATTTAACATCATCATCATCATCAATTAATCAACATTCCAATCGGGGATTCCAAAAAGATTTCCTTCTTTCATTTTTCTCCTCTCCATCATCAACAAAACAAATTATGATCACAGGTATGCTATGTCCTCTCTCCGTCCGTCCGTCCATCCGTCCTTTCGATCGTCCTCCTCTCGTACTCTCAAACCTTACATTTTTTTTTCCCGCCTTATAAAAGCCTTCCCAAAAATTATTCCTTCGTTCCACCCCGGAAAATGGGGATTGGAGCGAAGAAACAAACGAAAGCTTTCACACACACATAACCTGACTTCCTTATAGTTTAATTATTTGGTTGCTAGGGGCGTTGTTGAAGTTGTTTTTTTTTTTTAAATCTCATTTTTAGTCAAGGCCGCGCAGATTATTGCCGCAGATATTTCTATAATAATTTTTACTTTCTAATACGTGACTGTTTTTTTCTTTCTCTTATCGGTATATATATATAATGGTTGTGGTTTGTTGTTGTTATTGTTGTAGTAGGTGGTGGTTGTTGTTGTTTTGTTGTTGTTGTTGTTGTTGTAAGTGTCTCCTGCATGTTCACTGCATAACACATTTACTCTCTATCTGTGACTTGAGTTCGTTTACTTGTGTTTCTATCGTATTCTTCAGCTCTGCAAAAGACAAGGTGAAACAAACACACAGATCAGAAAAGAAAGGGAAAAAAAAAACAAAATAGAGTAGAGAGACAGAAGAAAACGGGAGATACAAACACGCATCCATTCGCAAATATACATTGGCCAAGATTACGCAACGCTACACGCACAAACTACAAGCTGGAAATCTAAATTGTAAAAGGGAACAGTTTACAAGTACAAACAATTTAGGCAACTCAATTAACACTTGTGGACGCGTGCGCATTCTTATTACATGAAGACGCGCGCATACTATCTATTACATCAGTTTCAATGCTATCTTATGTAATTATAATGTAGAATTTCTTGGAAAAAATATTTTAGAAGGCATTTAGTATGGGTATGTTTTACCCACTGCGTGCGTCCACACGGGTTAACGTTGAATATTCGTTGTTTTATTTATTTACACATCATTGCTATAGGCAACTTTTGTATTGAATATAATTAGATTTCATGGCAACACGTTCATCCTGGTTTGCATCCCTTTTGGAATGAATTTAAAGTGCCGTGTTTATTCGCGCGGAAAGTTAACTCGATTGAAAAGTGCACGAATTGGACGCAGAGAGAAGAAAAACAGAAAAAGGAAAATATCAGTTGCAGCAGACGCTTAAATCGTGCAAGAAACGAGTGCTGTTCTCATTTTGTGCGTTATTTATTTACTATTTTTTTTTACAGTTTTTCTTCCCCTTTTCCTATCGCAGTTTCCGAATGTTTCTTTTCACTTCATTTCCGGCAAGACACAAAAAAAAAAACAAACAAACAAAGAACGTGGAAAGTGCAAAAGTAATGAAAGAGAAAAACGTAATTCGATTTGAATACAGAATGCAGGATAATAATAATAATAAAAAAAAAGTTTGAGGAAAACTTCTCTTGTTCCGTACACAACCTGCTTAGATTAAGTTAAACGAAAATGGAAATCAAAGTAGCTGTGAAACAAATAAAAGAAAGAACAAATAAAAAGGAAAAGCAAAAAGGATAAATAAAAGAACATAACATTTTCAAAATAATAATAATAATGATTTAAAAGTAAAACAAAACTACAGTAAAACAAAATGTTATAAAACAAAAGATGCTGAAAAAAAAACAAACAAATGAAGCGTTGAAGTTAAACGAAAATGGAAATCAAAGTAGCTGTGAAACAAATAAAAGAAAGAACAAATAAAAAGGAAAGCAAAAAGGATAAATAAAATAAAAGAACATAACATTTTCAAAATAATAATAATAATAATAATGATGTAAAAGTAAAACAAAACTACAATAAAACAAAATGTTATAAAACAAAAGATGTTGAAAAAAAAACAAATGAAGCGTTGAAGTTAAACGAAAATGGAAATCAAAGTAGCTGTGAAACAAATAAAAGAAAGAACAAATAAAAAGGAAAAGCAAAAAGGATAAATAAAATAAAAGAACATAACATTTTCAAAATAATAATAATAATGATGTAAAAGTAAAACAAAACTACAGTAAAACAAAATGTTATAAAACAAAAGATGCTGATAAAAAAAACAAATGAAACGTAACTAAATTTAAATTTAAACAAAATACTAATTTAACAAAAAATCCTTATAAAAATATGTTACAAAATTGCTTTAACAAAAAAACTTAAATATAAAAAATATTATTAAGTAATTGGGTTGCTGAAAACTCTTTGATTTTCGGTTCTCTTTAATTTTTTTTCGTGCGCTTTTCAAGTCTCCCCTATTCGTTACCGGACACTCATCGTCCGATGGATTAGGGACGTGATTAATCTTCCTTTTAGTGGAATTAAACTCGACCGAGGGTGCTGTTTATTTTTTTTTTGGGGTATATCTAATTTAATGGAAAAAAGGAAAGTATCGCATTTTCCCGCATATTAGTTTTGGAAAATCGATACGTCGGAAATTGATTGATTTGGAATTAAACGATATATAAATATAAAAAAAAAACACTAAATGAAGAGTGCTTCCATCTGTTGGCAGATATCAAAATCGAATTTCAGTATGAATTCAATAATTAGAAAGAATCTGATTTTAGAAACGTACCAACTGTGAAATAATAGAAAAAATGAAAATGAAACAGAAGAAGAGTGGACAAGACGTGTGGTAATAATGTGGCGTGTTCCTAAGCAACGGTGAATGAATAGTTTCTTACATATTTAACAGGGGTTTCAAAACTCGTTACATCTGAGTACAAAGTAGGGTTGTTTTTTTTTTTTGCTTTCTTTTCTCGTTACATACAAAAAATCTATCTAAAAAATAAACGCTAGGATCGATAAACCTCAACAATTTGGTTGTAAATATATATATATGTATATCTTAAAAAATTGGTCGATGTGCGAATTATTACTACGATCAACAACATCACACTAACACGCTAAGTTTCAACAAACATTATTTTGATTAAAGGGGGCTTTGCGAAATATCAACATTCTCTCCTCCTTCTAAAGAGAAAACAACTCGGAAGAGAGAAAAAGGGGGGGCTATAACATCTATATATGGAGACAAAACGTCTCAATAACTTTCGTGTAAATATTTACAACAGTCAAAAGTGCTACGAAAAAAAAAAAACAAAAACGAAACAAAAAATAATCAGAGTGCGGATAAACGTCACATTTGAAGAATTCGTAATATTTTTAGTATAAATTTACGTTATTATGATATTTCATTAAAATTACAGTTTATAAGTGATATTAAATCAATAATTAGTAATAATTTGCAATAAAATTGAAGTGGATGTGAAAAGGTAGCATTAACTTTTTTTTGGTGGATGCACCAGGTATGTGAGAAACAAACGAAATCCGCACCCCATTACGTAATACGATTCTAATAAAGGTTTAACGCCAGACTACGTGAAATAAAAGACAAAGACAATCGCATTTCCATTAGGTCTAATCGTTAGAGAGAAAGAGATGGAGAACGTTTAGGAATCCAATAGGGTTTTATTTTCTATTTTGCATTAATAACGGGCGACGCCGGATGTGTCGTTGCAGAAGCCGGAATCCCGCATTAAACGGTGCTCCCAAATGGCCCGGAATGGGTGCGTTTTAGTGCCCATTAAAAAAGAACCACTACATTCTTGCAAAATCTCGACGCCGCCATCTCTCGACGAAGCGATTAAACCGAAACGGAAACATATGAAAACGAGAGAAAAAAAAAGCATCGCTACGAAATAATAATAATAATAATAAGAGAACCAGAATCTCTCAAAATAAAGCTACGTGATTACAAAAAAAAAACAATAATAATAATAATAGTGAAGGGAGACCTAAATCTAAATTCGTTAGTTATTTTTTTTGCGTTGGTTGGTATAAGTGATTGTGTTGTTTTTTTTTTTTGGTGGTCGTATATTGGCAGCCTAGAGCAGTGAGCAGAGACCTTTGCATTTCTGCACTTTCGCAAGACACTCACTCGTAAAGTCGTCCTCGTCCTCGGCTTCCGCTTCCGCCGCGAGCTCCTCGGGCGTCTTCTTCTTGCGCATCAGCGGATTCGGCTCCTCCTGCAGCTGCTCCTGAACTTCCTCCTTCTTCTTAATATTGTACTGGAACAAGCAGACGCAACAAAAAAAAAACACACACAATTAGAAACGTCAAATATAAATAACAACTACAAAAAAATAAAAAATACCATAGCAACGAGTTACCAATTGAAAAGAATAAGTACCAACACAAATTTAGTAAACCAAAAATATCACCATCAATTTATTGACAATATTGACAATGTTTCGATTCTGCGTTTGTTGCAACTTTAAATTATATTTCAAATTGACGTGCATATAAAGTATACAACTAGGAGGGAAAACGCATGGCGTATGATTAATGCGAATTACGGTTGCATAATCCTCTTCGAAATGTATGTGCGTTTGCATAAGTATTTTCGAATGTTTCGAATGTAGCAACGAGTTACCAATTGAAAAGAAGTACCAACACAAATTTAGTAAAGCAAAAATATCACCATCAATTTATTGAAACCGAAACCGATTGTTTCGATTCTGCATTTGTTGCAACTTTAAATTATATTTCAAATTGACGTGCATATAAAGTATACAACTAGGAGGGAAACTGCATCGCGTATGATTAATGCGAATTGCGGTTGCATAATCCTCTTCGAATTGTATGTGCGTTTGCATACGTATTTTCGAATGTAGCAACGAGTTACCAATTGAAAAGAAGTACCAACTTAAATTTAGTAAACTAAAAATATCACCATCAATTTATTGACCGAAACCGATTGTTTCGATTCTGCTTTTGTTGCAACTTTAAATTATATTTCAAATTGACGTGCATATAAAGTATACAACTAGGGGTGGCAGGAAACCGCATCGCGTATGATTAATGCGAATTGCGGTTGCATAATCCTCTTCGAAATCTATGTGCGTTTGCATACGTATTTTCGAATGTTTCGAATGTAACAACGAGTTACCAATTGAAAAGAAGTACCAACACAAATTTAGTAAAGCAAAAATATCACCATCAATTTATTGACCGAAACCGATTGTTTTGATTCTGCTTTTGTTGCAACTTTAAATTATATTTCAAATTGACATGCATATAAAGTATACAACTAGGAGGGAAACCGCATGGAGTATGATTAATGCGAATTGCGGTTGCATAATCCTCTTCGAAATGTATGTGCGTTTGCATACGTATTTCGATGCAATCGAGTGTAGATTGAGGTTTGAGAGAGAAACAGAAGGAGAGAAATTTAAAGCGCTTTAAGGGATGGAAAACCGCACCTCATAAATTTTGGGTGGATAGGTGAAACGTATTCGAAACGAAAACTTTAAATTGGCTACAAATAAACACTACTACCCACTACACACTGCAGCAGTATTGTTGGTTGGCGTACAGCCGGAATTGCCGGCAATTAATTTGTAGAAAGGGCGGCTTTGTCTCGAAACTTGGGAAACGACCCTTCGTGTATATGTATATATATATAAAGATATAAGTTGTACGCTATATAAATTCCGCTCACAATTGCAACACTCGACGCATTCGGAATACGTTAGAGGCAGCGGCGATAAATTAAATCGAAAATCATTACAACTTTACCCGAACACAACGTATTTACGTGTTTCGAGTTGACGAAGGGCGAATAAAGTTTTCGAATTGCTTTAATTACTCTAGGCAACTCCATATACCTAAATAATCCAGTATAATTAACAGCAACTAAACGTCAACGTTGGCAACTTTTCTACTTGACGTTTATTAACCATTCTTTTAAGTAAAAATACAAATAGTCTTGCATAATGTAACTTTTGGCACAGAATACTCGATCCGAAATTGATATCCTTCTATTACTTTTGCAATCAGTTTTGTTTTTTTATCGTATCGCAATTTAAGTTGGCATCTCCTCGTCGGTTGCCAACATGCTTTTTACGTGCATGAATAACCCGATGCATGTGTACGCTTGAATTCTCTCAATGTTTCGTGGTTCTCTTGCTATTATTTTTTTTGTATTTTAGTTTGTTCGTTGTAAATTCTATTTCGCTTCATCGAAAATCAATTGAAATGCATCCTCGGATCAGTAATCCAACGATATTGGATTACAGCCAACTGTTCAATAAAAAAAAACACTAGCAACACAAAATCAATGTTCGTTTTTTGTTTTTACATTCCTGATTTACGTTTGCTGTCAACGTAATTCAATAACAATTATTTAAACAATGAGAACTAATAATTAATAAATACATTAATTAATAAATGAATTAAGGGTTGGTATTTGAACAATGCACTTATTTGCAGTTTAACCAACAGCACAAAACAACTTTGTTCGGTTAATTAAGGCGAGTGGTTTCTATGGTTACAGCAGCTGCAGAACGCCAATGCAGTAGGTTAATTAATCGAATGGTCCGTGCACTTAAGATTAAGGGCGGCCAGAACTTTCGTAAAGTGTCGACAAGTTGGGACTTTTAGAATAATCTCCAACTTTGCTAATCAGAATGAATTGAATTGCATTCGAAACGCAAATATTTGGATGGGAATTGTAAAAAAAAAAACAAATCACTTGAATATTAGTTAACCTTTCATACTTGTCTGTTAAGTTGGTTGCGTTTTTTTTTAATACCGGAAATTGAAAGATGAAAATGTTAGTTAATTGATTTATAAAGTGTGCGGATCATATTTCGATCAGAGTTCGAACTTTGCTAATGAGAATGAATTGAATTGCATTCGAAACGCAAATATTTGGATGGAAATTGTAAAAAAAAAACAAAACACTTGAATTTTAGTTAACCTTTCATACTTGTCTGTTAAGATGGTTCCGTTTTTTTAAATACCGGAAATTGAAAGATGAAAATGTTAGTTAATTGATTTATAAAGTGTGCGGATCATATTTCGATCAGAATTCGAACTTTGCTAATGAGAATGAATTGAATTGCATTCGAAACGCAAATATTTGGATGGAAATTGTAAAAAAAAACAAATCACTTGAATATTAGTTAACTTTTCATACTTGTCTGTTAAGTTGGTTGCGTTTTTTTTTAAATACCGGAAATTGAAAGATGAAAATGTTAGTTAATTGATTTATAAAGTGTGTGGATCAGATTTCTGTTTATTATATTTAACTGGTTTGGGCACGTTTCGCAAATTGAATTTCGTCGGAGTGGATGATACAAAGAATATAAGAGATGGAAAAGAAAGAAAGAAAAAAAAAATATTGAAGTAGTGTCCTTAATCCGGTCCGGCGTCGTCATCTTCGTCCTCGGTCCATAGAATCCGACGTCGCATAGAGTATTCCCTCAAAGGGAGTCAACCTGACTCCGTTAGGGAGTCGCTATAAAGTAACGGACTCCCTACTAGAGTCAATTTGACCCCGATTAAGTTTCCCCGATGATCCATTTCTCACACGAAAAGGGCCGTTCCAGGCAGCAGTTCCAGTCTCACCGCAGGTGAACCTAATTTACACCATAAATCCAAAGGAAAAAAAGATCGAAAGAAATACATAACAAAACTATCTAACTCTTAGTCGGTTTCTACTTATACGACATCTATTGTTTAAAACATAAATTATATGCAACTTATTTTACAAGATTCTTATTAGTTAAATTATAGGCAACTCAATGAACTTTATATAAACTTAATAATACAATATATAAATATAATAATGATGCATTTAGAATTGCCTACATTATACAACATTTTTCGAAAGTTTCATATTCGAAATGGAGTGTTATTGCGATTGCTGCCATCGTCGTTATCAAACGTTCGGTCGCGAAATTTATAACCTGAAGCGATCGATTCAGCAGATAAAAGCATACAGCAAACACAGAGAGAGAGAGAATAAAAGTAATTACAATTGCAAAACCGAAATTGCGAATTCGTGCGACCCAGTAACGAATGTAACACAACGGTTTTTGAATAACAACAACCATAAAAAAAAAAACACTAATATTTATTCGGACTGCGGAAAATTTACTGAAATTCGCTGAATATTATTCAGTTTATATTGGCAATATAAATAGAAATAACAAAATTCGGACATGCGAGCAATATTTAATTTCAATATTTTGTTTATTTTTTAATAGAGAATTTATTTATTGCTGTGCGGGTTTATGGTTGGTATTCGTGGATTATGTATTTTTCAGTTGCGATTGGTTCAAATTGAAATAAATAAATGAATTTGCAGATACGACATCTGTTGATAAATTAATTTACTAATATATGTTACTTCTTCTTCTCCTCTTCACACTTCACTTGACTATATGTTACTTATATGTCGAGTTTAGTAATTAAGTAATGATTGTAGGTAACTTATAAGACAAGTTAATGCTTCACGTAAAATGACATTTGTTTGGTTAACGAAACGCCATTTTAGTTGATTGGTTGTACTGAGATGGCGCTAATTGTATTCGAAGAAATGAATCTTCTTAGTGATTTTCTTGCAGTTTGCGATGGTCTTTGCATGCACGTGTCGGTTCAAGGGGTTCCGGATTAAATGAAGCCATTTGAAACTGAGTCGTGCGGTGGTTTTTCGAGGGGGTGGGAAAGGGGGGTTGGCAAATACCGCGACTGACGTCGCCGTTTGCATAGCTGCAAATTAATGCTTCTCGCAAATTGGGGTTGGCAACGGCAACGTACAAACATTAATTTAATTAATCGCGTAACGAGGGTTGCATCTCGCTCGCAGAAATAATTAGCAAACAACGCCATCTATCGATACAAAATAAAACGTCATCTTTGATTTGAATGCTAATGAATGCCAGTTATTAACGAACATAGATTAATTGCAGCGCGAAGGTCTCTGATTAAGTGGCGCTACGTGTTCTGTGCGTGCATACCAATTAGAGTTACATAATTCATTGCTGCGCGATAAGAAACCGACAACTCTGATTCCTCGTTAGGGCCTAAATTTATTGCATTTGTTTTTATTTTCCTTTTTTCTTCTTCTTCTTCTGCTGTTTTAGGAATAATTTACGGCGGATCGATGCGAGTTTCGTGTTGCATAAGATAAGGAGTCTCGAGGACGAGCGGCACGGGATCACGCCACCACCACACCACCCCCGACCCGAGGGTCACGCACCCCGGGGATTCCCCTGTTTCTAACCCCTCCCACACACACACACTTATTGCTACGTGCACGTTATGAAGCCATTTACACCGAGGGTGATTCCATCTACCGATACAAGACTAAACAACACTTTATGTAATAACGTGAATTGACGTTAATTCCCGTCGACAAATTTCATTACAAGTGATGATGATAAACATATTACGCAAACACATCATGTTTACATTCGTTTTTACAATTACCGTTAACGTTTAACAAGTTGCCTGTAACTTAAGTTTAAATACATTTGATGTTATGCAACTTGATTAAAATCGGTACGCATCTGCAACCCCGCAATGCGGATGCTCTTGTATTTGCCTAAACGCAATAACGTGTAATGCGGGCTGCATTAAAACCGGCTTTAAGATATGCATATAATACAATTTTTACGATTATTGCTCCTGTAATCCGAGATCCTTGTTTAACGAGGATTACGATATTCCAGGTGGATTACACTCAGTGCTGCGCGCGGGAGAGAGAGACAGAGTTCTCTCTCCAATTACTCTATCGATTCAGGCCACCCACACACCACCGGAGCCACTTTGAATATCCAACTATGCAAAGAATAGTAAAGAAAGCAAAAAAAAAATCAAACCCCGTTGTATCCGTCTCTATATATAGTTCGAGCCCTTGCAAACATAAAGTGTGAACACAGAAAGGGGTAGACTAAGAAGTTTCTGACCTTTACAGAAAATGTTAATTATCTGAAATGCGATTTTGCACTTTCGCAAGATTAGTAAAACCATTACAGTGTTGCCACCATAAATTTTATTCTCTCTTAATTTGGGTACATCCATAAAACAAACAAAAGAATAACCAATGATACAAATGAGACTAATAAAAAGTAACGTTATTTTTTATAAAAAAAACTAATATATTTACGCGTTTTGAGGGTTGCTGGAAAAAAAAAATTGTTTGCGTGTTCTATGGAAATTATGGTACTTTCTTGTTGTTTTGTGAGATAAATGTATATTTACGCGTCGAGGGGTTAAATTTAATAATATGAATTATGAGAAATGAAACGAGGGTGGTTCCTGGCTAATGTAGGTTTGAATTTTCCCCGAAACGATGAGGACTCCATCTGTGTTCATTAAAATTATTAAAAATTAATTATTTTGAGATTAGGCCACATCCAAACTGTTTCGTTTCTTACATTTGGCATCAATGATTCAAGCTGAAGAAAAAGAAGAAGCAAATTGTTGACATGCATTTCTATACAAATGATCATTAGATGTTGTGAGTTGTGTGTTGTATATTATGCACGTTTATAAATAGCTTTTATTGTGTAGACGGGATAATTGGATCGATACTTGAGCTCCGGATTAGTGCTGTCACCTCTTTCTCTCTCTACCTCCCTAGTGAAGTGCCCACCCTCATCGACTACCTGAGCTGGAAAGCAACCCTCCCTTCACCCCCCATGCAGTGATATTTGCATAACCATTATATCGCGGACACGCGAATTGGTACGGTTGCATACTCAACGGGAAGACCGGAGAGCACGCCATTATTCCCGCGTATTATACACACTTGATCCAGGATTAACAAGCGTCATTGGCTCACGCCGAAAACCACAATGGCACATTACGTCCATTGTCATTTCCATAACACAGCACTCTTTGGAGCGCAGAATCTAATTACCTTACTATTCGCAATCCAAAATTAACAATAGAAATACAATTGTTTCTCTTTGATAATTCGTGATATCTGTCAATTAAGACGCGCACACAAAGTTGCCTATGTAAATGAACGTTACGTGAAACGAATCTCGTAACCCAATAGTAGGTAGTGTAATAGGTAGTAAAGTGCTTCGAGCGTTGAGCAAACAGGAATCTATCTTCTCGTCCTCGAGCGTTTTATTTATTTACTCCTTTTTTTATCGCATTGAAATCGTTTTGTAGAAACGTTGAAATTTCGGTTCTTTCTCTGTTATCCCGAGGGAAGCTTCGCCCTTCAAATGTATAATGCCTTCTTGACTCGCCTACAGCCGTATAATGAGTGTGTATCACTCTCCCTTTATCCACCCCAATTTCAGTCTTATTTATCTATCCTTTATCATCCTTTTGTCCGGAATACGCTTCTCGATTTTACGATTTTTTTTTTGTCATGGCTCCATCTATCGGAGAAGTTTACACGAGAAATGTACACACGTTCGAATGTTCGGGACGAAAGCCAAACAAACTCGAAGAGTAAACGATTTGTAAACGACTCAATTGAAACGAATCTCCGACGGCGATACAAGAATCACACGCTCCGAGGCTTAAAGTAACAATCGCAGCTTTCGACGAAGGTTAAATAAACCTAAAACACGTCCTAAATCCACGTCCACATCCAAATTTTAAAAACTAGTTAAAAGCGTTTCATTTAATAAATTCTACAGTTATCAAATTTAAATTCATAGATTTAGATTACTCACAGATTCGTCTTTCGATTGAATAATTATTTTTTGATGAAACTATTACAGTTTTTGAGAAAAACTTGAAAAACTAATTGGAAACAGTGTATTTGGAAATTGGTAAATCGGTTTTTGGGAACGCAATTAATAGCCGGATGATTCGATTCTGCGGACGAGACGATGGCAATTATCGGATCGCTACGTGAATCCTCGCAATTCACCCTCCGCCACCCGCAAAACCGTAAATGTTTGGTTTTCGGGGGAGGAGGAGAACAGATTTATGCGGCCGGTTTGAATTGTATCCAGTTTCACCCGGACATCCGATAACGTCTCATTAAGTGAATCATCGGATCCGATACGCAAATCGCGCTAACAAGCGACCAACATTTATTTATTTATTAACATCATCATCATCATCATCACCGTTCAATTTGCGAACGATGAAAGAAACGAAACGATGGTAATTCGAGTTGCTGATAATAGATGGCGTGACGAAAATTTAGATGTCCTCTTACCTTGTCCCTTATTTCCTGCCTCATCTTTTCCCTCTCCTCCTCCATCTTTCTGTGCTTCTCCTTCCTCCTCTCTTCGGCCTCGCGGATGGCTTCCAGACGCTCCCTCTCGGCCTCCTCCTCCTTCTCCTTATCGTCACCATCATCGTCTCCGCCAACCGCCCCTGAAATCACGCAAACAAAACAAAAACGTAATCAATTACATCCAATCAAACGTCATCTGATAATGCAACTCTGGTTGCAGCAATCACAAAAGCGACAGATATGTCAATTGTAAAGTTACCGATTGTTGACAGATCTAATAAAGCTGTAGCCGTGGCAACGAGAAGAATAGTAAATAAAGGAATTGGCAAATCGGAAGGGCAAACAGTAAAGAAAGAAGAAAAAAACCGACCATTATTAACTACATCTCCGGTTTCGCTGCAGCGCTTGCTTTATTTTTTTTTCTCCTCTCATTCGCGAAACCGAAGAATCTCCGATAAAATTCAATTCCGCTCTCTCTCATCGGGGAATTCGATACTCGCAAAACGGAAGTAGCAAAAAGAAAAGAAAAAAAAAACAATTGATTATACCCAGCAGATATTAACCGTTTTAGTTTTAGTTTTCTAGTAGAACGAAGAAGAAAAAAATAGAAGAATGTTGAAGGAAATAAAGTGGAAAGTCTCACAAAATTGTATTCATCAAAAAGAGAGAGTTTCTGTTGTAATGAAGAACCTGCCAACCCTTTCGGAACTTCTAACCGCATTTCCACTCTCTCTCTCTCTCTCATGTGTGTGCGGTTTAGACCACGAAAACCACTTTAATTTCAGACTCTCCCGAAAATCCCTTTTAACCCTTCGCAAAGCTAAAAAAAATCCGTCGCAACGTTTAATTAATAATAATAATAATAATACTTCATTTAGAATTACGAAAAACACGAAACAATTGAAATCCGTTTGAATCTGTCATTAATTATAGCGCGCCCTCTGGGATTAGGCAACAAAACAAAAAAAAACAAAAAAAAAAACGTACGATGAAAGGATTACGCCACAATGACGGGCGAAAACAAAAAACTAACCTAAAGTAAGTAAACGTCATTAATTAGCGGAGCTCGTATTCACGTTAAACGGATTAATTAGAGCGCGTAAGCAACGCAACGAGATTATTCTATTGAATGAAATGCATTTCTTTCTCAAGTTTTTTAATTAATTAATTATTAAAAGTTAAATAGAAATTTTTATTAACAATATGGCGCATTACGCGAAATGTCAATAGGTTTACGCCATTTTGATTATCGTTAATCACGACTGTTTCAATTCAATTGTTTCATTGGAAAAGTGACAATTAACAAAAACAAATCGAATATATTTATTTTTTTCGTTCGCAATTAGTTTTGTGTAATTGGTTCCGAAGAGCATCGATCCGCAGATGGACGGACGGTTTAAATAATTGGTTTATGAATGCGCGAAAATTGAGTAAATATCGATCGCAGATCAAATTTTCATTCGAAGCTTAAAATATTCACAGAGGCAGTTACACCAATATGAGTGCAAACAAATTACGGTTCGTTACTGTAATTATTTTCAGCCCCCCTCTTTCCACGACAGTCGCAATTACTTCTACGCTTCGGCATAATTGAACAAAACGCAAATAAACAGCAGCAGGTCACGATTTACGACCTTTCCCTAAAAAAAAAAACAGTGAGTAACGTTGCAAGAAAATCATTAACGTTGGAATATCAAGTAAATTCAGTTGCATAATTTATAAATTGATTTGAACTTTTGGTTGCATAAATTGACGTAATTGTTTATCGAATTTAGATGTCTTTGCGATCAAATGATGCGTGCGATGGGTTGCAGCCCTAATCGCATTTTTTTGCCGGTCAATTAGGTGCACTTATTGACATAATTTCCAAAAGGGGGAAGATGCTTTCAGCGCCGAAAGTGGAAGATGATGGCTGCATTAGACTTTATCATCGCCATCATCTTCGTAGTCGTTTGGTTAAAGAAAAAAAATATAGATGTCGCTAATGGTTTGCGTAACCCTCGACTCATACACGAAACTCCAAATATTAAGTACATAGTGAGTGCAAGAGAGGACGTACGTTTTCTCGAGAATTGAAACGTGCGCTGCAAATATTTACCCGTTCCTCGCAAGTCACATAATTACATAATTAATAAACAGCGAGTGCCGACAGAGGAGAGGAATGAAAGAGACGCCGATTTAATTGCGAAAGTTGTGCGCGGAACGACGAGTCGTTTTATTAAACGAAAGTTAAATTAAATTCATATTTGCGGAACGAAAGTCTGGTTGCCTATGTGACAGCATTGATTCTCCATTAGATTTTGTTTTTTTCAAATGTTTCACATCCACCAAACGCGTTTCCAAGATGAATTTCGTTTGATTTATATCCAATCTTTTTGTTCTTTCAGTTTGGACCGGTGCCAGGACAATATTGGGGCGAAGACGTAAATCTCTGCGCGATCGCTTTTAAAACAAACGTCTTTTCATTTTATCGTAACAGTTTTTTCTGATATAATGAATGTAAAGATACGAACTATAATTCGATTACGCGTGCCAAAACTCCCCACGGAAAGGGCTTTTGGTATATAGATATAGATCTGTGCGACACTTCAGCGCCAGAACACTGAAATGTGATTTCCACTCCGTCATAACGTAATTAGATCTGTTGGATTTCAAAGGGCACTTAACGGCGCGAGGCCAGATGCTCCCTTTGTGTCGCGAACCGAAGTCCGGAGATTGGGATATCCGATAAAGAAGGGATCTCTGCACTTGGCACTTCGTTAGAGAGAGAGAGAGAGAGAGTAGTGTCCGCGAAATCAGTTAAAAAAATACATGAAATCGCTTAATTTGAAGCACTTCCGCTTGGATTTCGAAGAAATCCAATGGTCACTTTAAGTTACAGATGGAGCTTTAAAAAATCCGATAAATTTCATTAAAAACAATTGATATTTTAATAACGCCATCCGGTGGATTTTCACGAACTAAAGTTAGAAATCCTCAAATTACTCCGTTTTTTAAGCATTTTTTTTAATTTCGTTTATTACAATATAAAATAAAGTTAATTATGCACTAAAATTTAATTTATTTAAATATTTCATACTTTAATTTCGTTTTTGAAAGCTTAAAAATGAATGTTAATCAAGTTTGTGAAAAATTACGCTATAAAAGTGTTATTTTCAATGGGAATGGTGATAAATATAAACTATAATTCATATTCTTTATGCTTGCACACAATTAAGCGTAATGAGTTTCTGTAATGTGAGTCGAAACTGCAGATAACTATAGCTTTGTACAAAAAAAAAAAAGGACACACAATATATTTTATATTACGTACAAATGACGGCGATAATAACGGAGGATAATATTAAAATCATGGTAACGATAATAACGTGAATTAAAGCCGGTATTTATATGCAACCGCGGGCGCAGCGTTGATTGTTGGGTTGGCGTGGTGTGTGACCCACATACGTGGTGGATGCGTCGGTTGCTCCAATTACCAAAGTCTTTTATATGCGAGAAAAAAGAAAAAAATAAAGAATGGCACGTATATTTCTAATAAATTGAATTCCTCTTCTTGGGATGTAATTCTATTTGGCGTTTATGCATTTTTCCAGGCGTATCGAAAAATATGCGAAAATGCGAGAAACAGAGAAACAGAGAAATGGAAAATTGCTGGAGTATGCATCATTTTTCGCCGGCAGCAATTTGTCATATTTTCTGTGACGCGAACGTCGTCGGCAATAAAGACCCAAAGAAAATGGGAAAAATATGTTTGATGTGGTGGTTCACAGAAAAGTAAAGTGAAAGAGGAAAATGCGAGATATGGAGAAGCCTACCACAGTTTTCCAATCAGGAAAAAATCGCGTTTCCATAATTGTAATTTTTATTTTCATTTTTTTTTTAGTCTTCGTGTGCGGGTGAATAAACTCGGGGAAACTTATCCCGCTTTGCATATTCAAAGAGAGGGAATTATAATAACGACGACGTTGTAAAACGCGACATGAAGGGGTGGTGGTAGAGGAGAAAAACCGTCGGAAGAACGTCGCGTGACCGAAGGCTTAATATTAATAAAATATTTATTTTTAGAGCGAGTCATGCAAGTTGTTTCATATATATTTTTTTTTCAGTTTTCATGGAAATGCAACCCTCCAAGGAAATTGGAACTCAATCTTAAGAGAGTGCTTAGTTCAACGACCCCTGTTTACGTCTGCAGTAGATAACAGACATGTAAGTACAGAGTAAAACGTAATAATTTAGTTAAAATTTGAGTAAGAAATTGACATTTTTGAAGCACTTCCGGTTATAAAATCAAAAAAATTAATCGATCACAGTAATAGGTTAAGTATATAGAAATTAATAGAATTATTTTTATCTAAAACAGATAACATTTTACTAACGCCATCCGGTGGATTTTCATAGAAACACATAGTTTATTCCCGTTATAGCTTCGATTTTTCACCGATTTTTTCGATTTCGTATTTTTAGAAAGTAGAAGATTCATATTTTATTGGAAATATTAATATATTATGAAATGTTGAGTTGTTAATTGTCGAAGTGGAAATTAGTTTGGCGAGTTTGAACTTTCGACCGACGGCGAAATTAAACACGAAGCAAGGGATTAATTGCCCAAGCAACTTGCAGGTGGTCTGCGGGTCTGTACGCACATATACAGACACATATACAGAGAAAGGCCATTAGGATACAGACAGATATTTACTGCGAGACAACAAAAGGATTTACACTGATTCAAGTGGTGAAGTGAGAGAGCGCGCACACATAAATACACACAGCACTGGAGTTTGCAGCAACAAATAAATAGAATAAATGGGGATGAAAAGAGAACAGGGGTTGGTTTCTCGTGGCAAAATAAGAGCGAACTTCTGCAGCCTGTAATCAGCGGAGAGCAAATTGCGGACATGAACTTTATAGTAAAAGATTTTCAGGGAATTTACTACAGATATTGAATAGCAAAGGGTGGAGTTCAAAGCAAGTGTCAAACGTAAATATTACGTGGAAATTTTAGTTTTCTTGGAAAGAAAGGAAATTGTATTAATTTAGAAAATTACAAGAAATTCTGATTATAAGTGAATTACACTCAAATTATGATTAGAACGCCTCTGATGATCGAGAACACGAACTGCAATTTAATCGAAGAACACTTCAGGTAATCATGGTGAAATTGCTTAACGTATTGCATGCAACCGATATTGCATTTATATGATTACAATAAATTTGTATATTAAGTTGCATAATGATATTCGACTGCAATTGCACATATTTGTGTGTGCGTTGCATAACCACTTGGAAATTGTTAATAAAATTGAAGTTGAAATCAATACTGAGCAAGATTGGGAAAATCAGGACACGATTCGTGTAATTTACATTTAAAAATTATGTAAGTAATATGACGTTTTCTATTACAGTTGGATGCTATTATGGTGGACTAAGTAACAAAAATTTTTGTTGAGCGGACGGGAGATGAAGATGAGAGAGAAAAAAATAACCGAGTCCCTAGTTGATGGAAAAATTACGAGGGGGCTTTGGAGAGCTACTCGACACGGTCTCCTCCGCACACGTCCCTCGAGTGGCGTTTGAAGATGATGAAGAAGTAGAACTACCACGAGTCTGCGACGCGCTCAGAAAGAGAGGTATAAAACCTCGTCTCGTCTGGTAATGGTAGCAGTCATATTATTATTATTAGTAGTAGTAGTTTTTTTCTCTTTGCACACTACACGACCTTCTTTTAGAGACTAATGAACGTCAGAGAGCGAAGATTACTCGTGTAAAGAGAAGAACAAAAACGGGATATGGAAAAATAAGAAAGACGAGAAGTTTTACGGGGATTACCGCTCCGGATTTGAACACACACACACATACACTGAACACTAATAATCTAGACGCCATCTATGAATAAACAAGTACAATTAGTTATTGGGAAATAAAACAAATACAACACGTATAGGCAACAAACGATACAGCAACAACAAACAGTTAAACATGCACGCACGAGAAGACTTTAGTTGGAAATTGTTAGTAAAGAGGGAAGAAAAACAAAGATGTAGATATAGATTAATAGAGAGAAAGAGAGAGAGATTTTAGAGAGAAAAATAGAAGTTTTCTTTGAAGACACGCATGCAGCACAGAAGAAACAAAAGAAAATTTCGATTCGATTTCGTTTGTTTTAAAGTGAATGTCTTATATATAAAAGAAATTATTTATAGATATTACAGATGTGTATGTAGGTTATTATATAAAAAAAAAAAAAAATCCAAGTCGTACCGCAAGGTTCCAAAAGGGCAGACTCAAACTCGACGATGCGGGAGCGACAACGAGGGAACGATTACTGAGGACGTTGATGATCACACTGGCGCTTCTTGTTCTTAGTTGTGGTAGTAGTGGAGGTTGTAAACTTTGCTTTCTCTATATATATATTCTATACTTTTTTTTTTTTTTTTGATTTTCTTTGGTTGGTTGCTCTTGTTTTTTTCTTTTTAGTTGTTTTCTATACTTTTGTTTTGCTTTCAGAGTGCCTTACCTAATATGTTCATATCTCGACAGGGTCGCACTAGATGTCGGACTGCTGCCGGCTGCCGCCTCCGTTTTGTTCCGCAACGGCTGTGACGTCACGGGACGCCCCCCGTCGCGACGCCTGCGCCACCGACCCCGTGCGCTGCGTCGACGACGGTAGGAGCGGTGGGGTGGGGGGGGGGTTTATGGTAGGAAATCGCGCTTAGAACGCGCGTGTTGGAGAGAGAGGGATGCAGGAAATGGGGGCGGTGTCTCGTGTGGTGGGGGGTGCGTGGACGGTTTGCCGCGGGGGTGGGGAGAGGCACCGAACGCGGCGGGGGTTGACGGAGGCGGCGGCGGCGGTGGTAGTGGTGGTGGTTTACGGTTTGCGAAAGGGTGGCGGCAGACGCGCATCTGATTCTTGGCTAAAAAGCATCCGGAGAGGACCTCTCTCGCCGCTGCTCCAAATATGCACAGTCAACACATCTCGCATCATTGTATAATAGAATGCATACATAATACTTACATACATACAACCAGATATACATGCACTTAAATTAAAAAAAAAAGTAACCTTAACACTTTTATCGCGACATCTGCATTTAAATTTGTTAAAGAAATATAGAAACAGGCAAATTTAAAATCTCAAATCAAAGTCCATTACTATTCAAAATTATTGATTATTATGCAACTAAATATACAAATTAAACGTCAAATTTAAACTAATATTGTTTTAAGCTGTGTTAATAAAAGAAATTGTTAACGTTCTACTAAAGTAAATTTGTTAAATTTATCGTTGAACAATATTTCAATAGAATTGGACGAGTTCATTGATAGTTATGCATTTAAATTTATTAAAGAAATATAGAAACAGGCAAATGTTAAATCTCAAACCAAAGTCCATTTCTATTCAAAATTATTGATTATTATGCAACTAAATATACAAATTAAACGTCAAATTTAAACTAACATTGCTTTAAGCTGTGTTAATAAAGGAAATTGTTAATGTTTAACTAAAGTACATTTGTTAAATTTATCGTTCAACGATATTTCAATAGAATTCGACGGGTTCATGGATAGTTATGCATTTAAATTTATTAAAGAAATATAGTAATAGGCAAATGTTAAATCTCAAATCAAAGTCCATTTCTATTCAAAACTATTGATTATTATGCAACTAAATATACAAATTAAACGTCAAATTTAAACTAACATTGCTTTAAGCTGTGTTAAAAAAGGAAATTGTTAACGTTCAACTAAAGTAAATTTGTTAAATTTATCGTTCAACGATATTTCAATAGAATTCGACGAGTTCATGGATAGTTATGCAATTCATTATACTGTCACGTCGAAATGGGTCATTCAGTTTACTGTAATTGCATTAGATGGCATACATAATTAGTTTGATTTATGAACGTAATGTAATTAAAATATTGAATACGCATGTAGAATGATTTAAAATAAATTGAAATAGAATTTCTTGTTGTTTGAATATCTTGAAGCATGGAAAGAAGTCTACATAAAAAATAATTTAAAATCACTCCATCTCTTGTTAAATGCACAACAACAGAAAATTATTTCTTTAATAAAAATTAGTTCCCAACTTAAAAAAAAAACAACAATGAAAACCAAAGTTTTAATACCAACACAAACGAAATAAAAAAAATCTGCGTTGCTTACATTTCTTTTGCGAAATTACCTTTGCCTTTCAAGCTTTGCGGAAATTAAAATGCTCTTTTTCTCTATTTCGTCTTTGTCTCCTCTAGTTTTATTGTTTCGTCATATTACATAACGCAATTAAAACGTGCGGCGCCGCTTTATTTCGTCCCTTCCCACAGCATTGTTTGGTCGTTGAGCGCATATTTCACTCTCGCCATCCGCAAAACGCTCAACCTTTCTTCATCCACCGCACGAAATTTGTTGTTCTTTCGCATAATGAAGCGACTTTTCTCCAGAGTCGTTTGCTTTATCTTTTACAACCCCCCCCCCAACCCTAAAAATTCTATTATCTCCCTTCATGGCCTGCTTCGTATCTTGTTTTTCCACTCCGTAT
Organism: Nicrophorus vespilloides; assembly: GCF_001412225.1. NCBI lineage: Eukaryota > Metazoa > Arthropoda > Insecta > Coleoptera > Silphidae > Nicrophorus > Nicrophorus vespilloides. Next base: position 24,866 of record NW_017095624.1, read on the forward strand.
CTTGTTATTGAAGCAAACAACAAGAACAACGCTCTTATCAAATTGTTATGGCAACGATCCGATTATGTAACAACTGAATTTGTAAACTGCCAATATTGATTAATGAATTGCCTATATTGTATTTAATGCATTTTAAGTTGCCTACAGAACTGGAATTAATTATTTATCAATTTTTTTGAAAGAATGCCTTAATTTGTGTGGAATTCGATGAAAAAAGTAAATATTTGCTTGCTCTCTCGAAATTTATGGAATGCGGCCGCTTGCACATAAATAATAATCATAATATTATGTATGGTAATGCATTCGAGCGTAAATATGCAACCGGAAATGCTCGAGAGATGAATGGGTGGAAATTCCCGGAATCCTCCAACCGCACATCACATATCGTCCTCATTCTACCAACATCAAAAAATAAAATGCAATACGTTTTCCCCCATTTTCTTCGAAGCTTCGACCAATGAACAAAAAGTAGAAGAAGCAAAAAAAGGAGGAGAAAGATTGATTCGCAAATGGAAATAAATAAATTCGGGCGACCGGAAGTGATAAAGTGGAATAGTTCTGCGTCGAAAATAGAGATGGAGTGTTGGGCTTTAACGAACCGTGAAATCCTGCGAAGCCATTCAACGTAACTTCTCTCTCTCTTCCAATCTTCGATTGGTCGAATTTGAATTTCAAAACATTTCATTCACTCTGGAAGCCGGAAAACGTGTAGAAAGTAGGTAAGAGATGGACCGAATACATGCATACGGCTGTGGCGGACGGTTGAAGATGTTAAATCACGAGATTCGGTCAAGAAAGAACTCGTGCACTTAAATCATAGCTAATGGCAATTGTTTTCTACAAATGCAACAAATAAAAGTTGGTGAATTGCAAATTTGGTTGCATAAGTTTAAAACAAATAATAATGTTTCCATCTATACGTGAACTGGTAACTAAAAAAATAAGAAACGAGCGTGTAATCCTTCGCTTTGTTATATATTTTATTTTTTTTGTAGAGAAAGCCGTTTTCATTCTGCGGGGATCAGCGAAAACATAAAGCATTTTCCAAAGTCTTTGTCGGAGTGGAAAAAAAAAAGATACTTAAAGTTTATATCTTCACGTTTATAAACACACACACACTAGCATTCAATTTTCTTTCTGCCCGTTAATATTTCGCAGAGAATTTCCACAGGGTTTTCAGTAGCAAACAAAATAAAATATAGGAAAGGTGAAGGATGAAATAAACGAAAAAAAAAAAACACGAGGATAGATGGCGCTCGTCGTCCGGACTGAGAAGAAGAATTAGAAGAATGCACGGATTATGATGCGAGAGGCGAGTTTTCCCGGTGGAGGATTAAAGTATTTTACAAGCGCGAATAATTCTGGTAAACAAAAAAAATAAATAAACGGGAAACAAAGTAGAATGAAACAAACTTAAACTTGCGCGAATTTACGTGTATTTACTTTTAAGGTTAGTTATGCAACGAAAAGGAAAATAAAATTAAATCACTTTGATGTGAAACAAAAAATAAAGGGGAACGAGCGGTGGCGCCCTCTGTTTTCCCACTCCGAACTATATAAATTATTTCGTTAAAAACACGGCCATTTCGTTTGTTTCGCTTCAAAGACATTCTTTTAATCGCATCATCCTTGCTCCAGTGACCAAAACGTACACATTTTCATTTGTTACCATGGAAACACCTATAATGATAAGTTGATATTAATTATAAATAATTGTATTTTCCCCCTTTTTTTTTGGATTATCTTGTTCTTTGCGGTGTTTACTTTGTGGAGACGTAATTTTGTTGCGTAATTAATCGCTTCCTCCTCCGCAGAACGCGGAGCTAATGACGCGCCCCGCATTCCGCCCATTAACGACGCGCACGATGATGGACTATTCTCAATATAATAACCATGGTTACATCATAGCAACGTCTCATTCGGTCCCTTTGTTGCGGTAATGAAAGCGTGACGAGCGCATAAAAGCAATCACTCGCCGTGCAGACGTCCATTTCTATTGATGTTTACCAAAAAAAAAAGAAAAAAAAGTAAAACAATCCAGTAAATACATTTACAAAATAATTAATCACAGCATCGTTGCATTACTTGAAATAGGCAACCAAATTATCATCAAATTCAATAATGTTTAGGCAACCCAATTAAATGGAAATTTGATGAAATTAAACAAATGCAAACAATTATGGTAATTGCAGCGTATGTTGAATATGTGATTTTTGTGTGTTTGTCGTGGGAAAAATTCATAAAGAAAACTATGAGTTTTATGGTTGGAAATGTGCGGTTGTTCTGGGTTTGTGGAAAATGCATGTGAATATTATTCATCGTCGACACCGTACGAGGCTTTTCTCTTAACGCTAAATGCGCTCCGCACATACATTTCTCATTCGCACTTAACGCCGTTACTTTTCTTTTTCTCTTTCCTCCCTACATACATTTTCCGCATTTTCATTTTTGACGTACGTGCGGTGGAGTGAGAGAGAAAATCGCGATTATCCGTGTCGTGTGGTCGCGACCCGCGGATAATCTCGATATTTATAGTTGGTACTCGTGCACGAATAGTTACCATGGAGAAATAACAAGTGAGCCGGAAAATGGAAAGAGGGAGGGAGGGAAGCTTACACGGCAATCGCATTCGGGTCAGAAGTGGATTATCTCAATAACACTCGCACTCTCTTATTCCATTTCCTCCTAATCCCGGGAAATTATCATTTTTCATTCACTTGAATCTTATTACCGGCCATTACTTTCCGTCCCGTCCCAACGACTGGCGCGTTCCACTTCGCGAAAATGCTAATGCATTTCAGCTTGAAACATAATACCGTATTACCATTAATTTCCTTCAAAGAAAAGAAAAAATGCAGGCAACCCAATTGGCAATTCAAGCGATTATAACCCAATCATTTTCTCTGCAAGCATTACCAACTTATAAACAAAGTTAATTGTCAAATTTTCAATTGATGACTTATTTGATATGTAAAATTCATAAACATCTACTGTTAGTTATGTTGTTCGAATATTTGCGAGAAAATTATACAAATAATAGCAGTTGTTGGAAAAAAAAAAACAATAATGGGGGCAGGCAACATTATTTGCAGTAATATTTCACGGTTTGGCCTACGTGTTTATTTTCGAAGCGAACCGCGCTAATGAATATACAAACAAAAATAAAAGCGCACAAATTTCCCCGATATTTCCCCGGGTCGTGCAAATATTTCGTTATAAACTCGCCGCATTGCCGTAACGCTATGAAACAAGCCGGAAAATCAACAGAATTGATGGAAAATTAACAATTTTCCACTCAAGATCCATTGGAAAATCCAAACAAAGCGCATCCAAAATAACAGTTGAATTGTCGCGAAGAATGAGCGAGTAATTGGGTTTTTTTCCGCGATAAGTTTTTCTTTTTGATTTTCCACGAATTGAGATGATTTATAGGAAAGTGGAAACTGTGTGTGTAGGTTGATTGTTGCGGTAGCCGGAAAATCGATTTCACACAGATTTTCCGGACACGCAAACCTATCGCGGAAAACTCGATCCGCCGAACATCACGAACGCGAATCATCGGAACGCAATTACCGTTTTCCTATATGTATCTACAGGAGGAAAAACAAAAGAAAATTGTGGAAAACAAAAAAAAAAGAGAGAATTGAAAACGTGAAACAAAACGTGCTCGCAGAACGCAAACTGCGATCACCAAAAGAGTAAAATTCGAGACTCAAATCGATTCAACTGAAGAACACATTTTTGATTGATTAATTATCAAATTCATAAGTTATTTTCGATAATGCGTAGTAAATTTAAAGAGTTTACAATAACAAAAAAAAAATTGAATTGTTTCATCCGGATTGATATGGATTGGCAACCCAACCAACTCTCACTAATTGGCTTACATATTTGCAATCCTCACATGAGCACACACTCCATGCATCCAATTTGAAAATATGTTGGCAATACTCTGCGTAATTGACAATCAAACAAATATTTGCGAAAAAAACGCATTGTTTTTTTTTTGTGTGTGTTGGTAACAAAATGTGCAATTCTTCACTTTTATCTATATTCGACTTTTGTTTGTTTTTAGATAATTTATTACTAGATTTGAAAAATAATAAAGTAAAAAAAATTACATTGAATTAATGGAAGATTCGATTCGGAAATAATCGAGGGTTGCAAAAAATGAAAATATGCGGGAAATTTGAATTTTAATGTTAATTCAAACGTCGTTATTTTTTTTTCTCTCTCTCTCGCTCGAATTCAGCAGATGGTATTATGAATTATTCAATTCGCCGTGCCGTTTCGCGAATTATCCTTAAATACACACACGCGCGGCGAACAGAGGGAGCCACGATCGATATGCAATTATCGGGAAATCTCTAATTCGCTGCAAAGAGGAAATGGCATTATTGTGTTTCCATTCTGTTCGCTTTTAAGCTTTTTTTTTGCTCTAATCTATCTTCTGCAGAAGAGAAATACTTGTAGTTTTAAGTGAATTGGGGGAGACGCCATCTATTGATTATTCGTTGTAAGTTGATTTTAGTTAATGTTTGATGATGGATTGTGCGGTGACGGTGAGAGGTAGAAACGTGCGAGTAGGTTCATTTTGTTCGTGTTTTAAGGGAGTTTCAATGAGGGTAAGTGTTTAAGTGAAGGACGCGACGAGATTTGAATGAGGAGAAATTCTATTTCGAGAAGAATGAAAGGTTTAACTGTTCGGAGAGCGCGATGCGAATCATCGTATCATCATCATCATACAGTAAGTCTATTTCGGAAGCGCAAAGTTTCGGCCTTTGTGCTCGTGCCCCTTTAGAAATCTATTTCGGGGATGTTTAGCGACGCGAGATGGCGATGCTGATGTCGGTGATGATAGTAGAGTTGCCGGCATTCGGATTGATTAATCAGGGGGATGATTAAAGCAATTATTCTGGGTATCTGGGCAGAAGTTCTGCAGCTCTGATTAATGCGATCCGACGAAAGGGTTTCGCAAAAAAAAAGGGAAACAGTAACAAAAACGACGCGACGAGAAACAGATGAGAAGAGGTCAAGATGAATTGCGATGAAGGGATTCGAGATGGAAACGATTTGATGAATGGCCACGGCGGCCGGACGTTGATAAAACCGGAAGTCGCGGTTCGTTTCCGGTCCGGTGACCGTGCGATCACGCGCGTGCTGCTGGCGGCCTAAACAATCGAAAGCATTACGCGCTCCGACGACCCCACTGTCTACTTACATAACAGCCCGTTAACTTTGTAACGTCCAATGTAACAACGGTGGAGGTTATGGTAACTCACCTGAAACAAAAGAGAAGAGAAAAAACGTTAGGAATTGATAAACAAGCATCGACGTTTCATGGTTAAAGATCAGTGTAGGGTTTTTATTTTTTTTTATTTTCTTCGGTTGGTCAGGATATTCAATTACCAACATCAATTCCGCTTAGACAATGCGTAATTGATTTCCATTGTCGTGGAGCGACGCGAAAACACTTCACCTCGAGCGATTTTATTTCTTCTATCCAATGCACACTTTTATATCAAGACAAGCAAAAAACAAAAAAATCGAAAGAAGAAACGCCAAGAAAACAGCATCCCATTTCCGGAACAACGGAAAAACATTCTTTTGCATGCATCTGATTTGCTCGATCAATTTCCAATTTTCGCATGCAAATCAAAGAACGATGAAAAAAAAAAAGATGAAGAGCGAAAAAAAAAAAAATAGAAGATGCGTTATAATGGGTGGCCGGGAATCGGAGAAAATTCAATTACGTGGAAGGAAAACTTTCTGACACCAGCAGCGACGATCAATCCGTATTAAATTTAAAGGAAAAAAACCGAAAGAATCTTCGAATGAAAATTGTGGTTCAATCAATTAGAATTAGATAAAAAAATACATGTAACACAACCTTTCGTACAGATTAGGAGTAATGTAAGTTGCATAACAATTTGACAATTAAATGTCATTGATTTTCGTTGTTTACGATACTTGACAAGTACTTGTACTTGTTGTAGAATCATTTGTTTGTGGATTCGCTGGGTTTTTTGATCTATAACCAAGTTATTCCACAGGAATTTTGATGGACATTGTCCGCAATTTAATTAAGTGAGCTCACTACAACCAGGCAAGAAGTTCATGGATAGTTTTCGAGCTGCAGAGGAGACACGGAGAGAGATTATCGTCATCTCTTCTGCTAGAGGAAATATGGAATTGGGTTAGGGTTTTATGCGTGCATTTCACCCTCTGCTCACCCCTCCCATGATCCGTCTGCTCCACATTTCTTCTTTTTTTTTCATATTATTATTTCGAGCAGGCCATGGCGTTCCAGTTCTACTCTCTCTTTTTTTTTTCCTTTTCGAGGGCAACGCCACCCTCGTTTTTGGCCCTTCGCCAAAATGTATCGACCGGCTGCTGCTGTTGCTGCAGATTTCGGCCTCAACTTTCTTCAGGCAATGAGAGTATATATAAACCAATAAAAAATCGTAAACCTTAAATATATTTCCAGATTAGAAACGATCGATTTCCTCTTGGACAAGTTCTCTATTCTATTTATTTTTGTATCCATCGTCGTGTCCCTCAACTTCGACCCTCCACCGGATCCGTTACACAATTGAGGAGAACGGACGAGGGACAGGACAGAACAAAAAAAAAACAGAGAGATAAAACCATCAATCTAATCAATCCGCTCGACCCTCCACTGAATTACTTAAAAAGTCACGTACTTTTAAACAACCCTCGTTGCTATCGTGAAACTAATTTATTTATTGCATCACCATGGAAATCAATTGACATATTGCGAAATTATGCAACCGAATTCGCAAACATATTGTTTTGTTATCAGACATTCTGTCAAATATGATTTATAAATCTAACGAAATTTATACACTTCAATTCAATTTAATCAATTATTTATCAAACTATATAATTATGCAACTCAATAAACAAATCAAGATTGAAAGTTGGTCACACTGATGCGATCATAATATTATTTAAATTATTCAAAATCTATATAAACGATGTTTAATGTAAAAGGTGATGTAATTTAATAATATTGAAGATAATTATATAATCAATTGTAATTAACATGAAGAGTTAAAAGAGAAAAAAAAACGTTACATGCAACTCGTGAACTTTAGGCAACATACGTTACAATTTGAAGAGACGTCAGTTTGACAAGTCACGTAATATAAAAATAGGGTAGAGTTAGATAAGCACGCACGTGTGGATTGGATCATCTAATATGCAAATTAAATTTAAAACCTTTAAAAGATAAACTATTTGTTGTTGATTTTATTTTATGTTAAAATAAGTGAAACTAATTGAATTATTCATTGGAAAACTTGGGGTGGAGATGAGATGAAATGGATTAGTCAAAGGGAAACCGCACATCCCTTCAGGTGTAAACGACCTCTCTTCTTCTTCTTCTTTTTTTCATCTCTCCCTCAACCCTAATTTATGGCAACCCAACGTACGTCTAATACCCATACGGAATTAAAACGGTGTCGGCAAACGTAATTAAGGAAATTCTTCCGCCCTATTGGCGAATGTAATCCCGTAAAACGTTGCCCAACGAAGCGGCAAGAGAATGTTAAGTGAAAACGATAGAAAAAAAGAAAGAAGAAGCGAACGAAACAAACGAAACGTATGAATTATGTATATGCAGATGTTTAATTTATAAAGTGGCCGCAAAACAGATTCTCCATTTTCCCACCACCAAACATACACACATGCATGCACACCCTCGAACGGTGGGAAAAAAACCTCATGAAAATGTTGATTTCTCGCTTCGCAATGATTGATTTTCTCTATCTCTCTCTCTCACTTGTTTTTTTTTCCATCCCCTTCGTCTCATCAGCTAAGCGTAGATAACTTCGCGTTTGCGTTTTTCGCAACGGGAAAAACTTTCCTATTTACTTTTTTTTTCCGCATATCTCGGCGGAAAATCCTAAACTGGCCCCATAATTCAAAGCGCACGGAAAGCAGCAGGAAAATGAAAAAGTAAGAAAAGAAAAACCGGAAGGAAAAAGTCAGGTTTGTTCGTTCGACCGTCTAGGGAAATATATTTAAAATAAAAGAGGAACGACACGATCATCTTTTATTTCGCTTATATATATAGATATACACGGAAAAATACGTATGTCTGTCGATCGTTGAGAGAAGGGGAAAAGTGGGTGGATTTGCGATATGATTGGAAGGGTGGAAAAGAATATTATCGATGAGCTCATCGTTTCTCGACGTTGTTGCAGTTAATTTATCGTCGTTTCCTCATGCTTTTTGTGTTGCCTACGACGGACGTGTCATTGCGAAATTGCTAACACCGCCCGCAGCCGCCTCCGATTTCAACAAAACAAAACAAAAGTGGATGCATTTAATGGAACATTTCGTTCGTTCCATTTGTATCGCCACAAATATAACTATATATATATGTATATACAACAGTTGCTTTTATTCCAAAGCACTTACGATTTCGAATCATCAAATCGTTTCTTTTGTTTCATTTGTATTTAATCGATATTATTTTGTTTTGTAATCAATTTTTTTTTAGTACAAATATTTAGCACAAAATAAACTTGATTTTGATTTTTTATATAAATAATCAATTTTTGTCAGGTTACATATATTTATATACAACAGTTGCTTTTATTCCAAAGCACTTACGATTTCGAATCATCAAATCGTTTCTTTTGTTTCATTCGTTACGCTTCCATTTGTATTTAATCGATATTAATTTGTTTTGTAATCAATTTTTTTATTACAAATAATGAGAATAAAATAAACTTGATTTAGATTTTTAATATAAATAATAAATTTTGTCAGGTTACACTATGGAACTGTCAAATCAAAATTGATATAACCTTAAAGGAGACAAAATGGCGATCGATGAAAGTAGTAACGTTACTTTTATGACACCAATAAAATTATAAATATGTATTATTTGTAATTCGATTGACGAAACATCAGAAGCTTCTCCGAAATATATTTACAAGCTCTTAAGTGAAAAAATACAGAATCAAAGGGAGCGTCTATCATCATCTATATATATAAAAAAAAGATATTGAAAGAGGAAAAGCTTCTTCATCTTTCTCTTTTCATTAACGCGCAGCGCTCCACCTCTTAGCAGTTTCCATCACCAAATAAAATATGAAAGGAGAAGTTCAAGAAGTTTCGATAATGCGTCGAGAAAGTAAGAGAGAAAAAGAATTGTTGCCTTCGGCATCGATTCGATCATTAAGACCTGTGAAATGGCTACATAAAACGCAGCAATTCACAAGAAGAATTACGCCGAAATTGCGGAAGGAAAGGATGCAATTTGTCGGAGTGGAGTGCTCTGAAATTTAGCGAAAACAAATTCCGAAACAAAAGTGTATCCCGTTAGAGTTGCTATGGAAACCTGTAAATTTATTGTGTTGGTATAAATAAGGTGGAACGGCTTGCACCTAGATGGAATTGCATATTATATGCATCGACACCGGAAACTGTTTCCGCTCCATTTAACAAAAAAAAGAAAAAAAAAACAACAAAGAGAAAATAGGAGAGTTGAGTAAAACTCCGATAAATTGCTTAATTGAATTGGAAATTACGTACGTTGAAAAGTTTCAATCGTGCGTATAAAATAACATGGAAACAGACGGAATGTCGACTAACCCAATTGCAGAGCTCTGCTTTACGGCCCGGAAAAAGTCATATCCTTAAAAGCCTGCAACATAAGTTGCTTGCCATAGTATTCACTTGGAAACGACACGTATATGCAACCGAATAAACTGTTATTTACAACCTAGTTCAGAGACGGCGAGACTAAATGAAATACCAACTCACGTATAAATAAAGATTTACTATTTAACAGTTTAAAAACGTTTTTAATAGCACAAGTTACGTATGTGAATGAACTATTGTATAATTGAATGAAATACTTATAAATTCACCAAACGTATTAAGTGTTGCCTAAAATGATAACAAATGAGATGCGGAAAAAGAAAAACTTGAATGTTTCCGTTTGACAGTTGGTTGCGGGAAAATATCTGCAATTTAAATTTAATTCCCATTTCAAATTGCATTTTACATATCCGATATTAAAACGTTTACGAAAGTCAAATTGACAGAGACAAACGTCTATTGGTTGATGCTTCCATCTATCGTCGATGGAAAGTGTCTCCAATTGTCAACTGTCAAGTGATGTTTGTTCTGTATATTGTGCTGCATCGACTAGAAGCAATCGAGTTCAATTACAATCCGAAGACTTTGAAGTCGGCAAGAAATAAGGGTAAATAAACACACGGTCAGGGATGGAACGAGACGATTGGGACGGATTTGCATAATTCCCCAAGCGCTGTTCGATTCGATTCGTATTTCTCTTTTTTTCGTTTGTTCTATTCCGAAGCTTACGATTGGTTGGATTCGATTCGAGTCCGAACAATGAAACAAAAAAAAAAACGTTCAGTTTAATCGAATCGGCTTCAATTCCGACAAATCTCAATACCAACTTAGTTAAGTAAAATATTTCTATTGTTAATTTCAGTTGGTAATTTTGATTTTCATGGATGTTTCGATTGAAACGAGATTGTCGAGCATCTGTAGAGAATTACGATGAAATTTATATACACACACACACAGTGTTAGGTTATGTTCCCTTTTTTTTTTTTTTTTTCCGATCCGTCTCTTGCGTGTTACGTATGCTGATTCGTTTTGCGTCGAAAGCGACGCCCGGCTGCCGTAATCAAAGAGGCAATCAGTCTCCTATCCAAGTAGTAATCTGGCAAGTAACTAAGTTAGAGTCGCTCTCGCATCCATCCCCAATCCACCTCTTCCTCAACATCCACCCTCTTCCTCCTCAATATACCCAAAGTGAGCCTCGCAATTATCCAGAACACTAGTTTATTGTATTAAATTTCCCCGGCTGCAATTTTATCCAATTACCACCACCACCCTAGTTGCTGCTACCATCTAGCGCTTAAACTCATAAACACATACGCGCGTCGTCTCATCGATGGATGGATCGGATGAAAGCAAAACCCACTCTCAGATAATCAAGTTCCCTAGTTCGACTACATCGAAACTCTTGTATTAGGACGTTTTAGATCGCTAATTTTCCTCTCCTCCGCGCTGCAAGGCAAGAATACAGTTGAACTCGTCCCGAAACTTTGCAGCTAATTGCGGAAACCGCACAAAGCGATCCCACTTTATTATTACGTTAATCGAGTTGCCTACCGAAACGTATGCAACGATTTCTTTTTTTTTTGCGTTCATTTCTTTTCTTGCTTCATCCTTCCTATTACAGCAGCAGCAGCGAGATTAAAGACGGATCTTGTATAATTAATTGAACGTCTCCGACTACTCCGCTACTTACTTAACATCTTAAGCTCGTTCCTTTTTCCAACCACTAATTGGGGAGATGCGGTTCGGTTCTACTTCCTAACAATTTTAAGTTGGGTTTTCATTGCCTAAAAAATTTCGAGATATTTCATGCAAGAAAGTAATGAAAGTTGTCTGCTTTAAGTAAAAAAAGGTAATTCCAAAGTAATAAATTTTAACTGATTTTGTAAATAAGCAATAAAAGTTGCCTAAATTTCGAGATATTTCATGCAGGAAAGTAATGAAAGTTGTCTGCTTTAAGTAAAAAAAGGTAATTCCAAAGTAATAAATTTTAACTGAATAAGCAATAAAAGTTGCCAAATTTCGAGATATTTCATGCAGGAAAGTAATGAAAGTTGAAAGTTGTCTGCTTTAAGTAAAAAAAAAGGTAATTCCAAAGTAATAAATTTTAACTAAATAAGCAATAAAAGTTGCCTAAATTTCTTGACATTTTATACACGAACGTCACGAAAGTTGTCTGCTTTAAGTAAAAAAAAGGTAATTCCAAAGTAATAAATTTTAACTGATTTTGCAAATAAGCAATAAAAGTTGCCTAAATTTCGAGATATTTCATGCAGGAAAGTAATGAAAGTTGTCTGCTTTAAGTAAAAAAAAATGTAATTCCAAACTAATAAATTTTAACTGATTTTGTAAATAATCAATAAAAGTTGCCTAAATTTCGAGATATTTCATACAGGAAAATAATGAAAGTTGTCTGCTTTAAGTAAAAAAAGGTAATTCCAAAGGAATAAATTTTAACTGAATCAGCAATAAAAGTTGCCCAAATTTCGAGATATTTCATGCAGGAAAGTAATGAAAGTTGTCTGCTTTAAGTAAAGAAAGGTAATTTTCTTGCTTCATCCTTCCTATTACAGCAGCAGCAGCGAGATTAAAGACGGATCCTGTATAATTAATTGAACGTCTCCGACTACTCCGCTACTTACTTAACATCTTACGCTCATTCCTTTTTCCAACCACTAATTGGGGGAGATGCGGTTCGGTAGAGGGCGCTCCGTTAGATTTTCATAAAGGTCCCAAGTGCATAGAGATTATTCGTCTCTCAACTGTCTTCGGATCGATGCCCAATTAATTATAAAGACGAGGAAACAAAAAAAGAGAAGATCGGATAAAAGTCCAATTTACTTTCAGATCGAAACAATAAATCCGATTTGCAGGATCTCCAGGCAAAGAAATGCAATGCTTTCTTTCTCCTTTTTTTTAATATTGCTACCCTTCAAATCTCGTAGGAATTCATTAAAAACAAAAAGAAATGTAGGCAATTCAAGTTACATAAGGCTTTGGTTGTTATGGAGATTCTTGTTATGGAAACAAAAGCGATGCGCGTTTGTGGTGAACGAATCGCGTATGCGGGAATGTAATGCAATTTAATGAAAGTTTACGCGATTCAGGTGCGTTTCAGTTGAATTGAATATATATGTGCCTTTGAGGATGGAAAGGGATGTGTAGAACTATGCTTTTCGGTTTGGGAAATTACGTTTCCCGGAATTCGAAAGGAGAGAGAGAGGCAGAAGCGCAAGTGGTAAGAGATGGCATCTCTACCCCAGCCTTTTGTGCCCTTACCTCACCATTATTATCATCGCCGTCATCATCATTATTATTGTGTATGCATCTATCTCACGGGCGCGCGCTGCTGGTTGCGGCGGCAGACGCTAACCGGAAGATTACTATCTATCCGCCCGTTAACTACGTAATACGGAAATATTAGCATACTACGATGTAATCTACACTGAGAGATCCACAGCGTGTGTGTGTCTCAACCCCATACATCCTATATTCTAGATAATTTGCCCTACATGAATATATATATAGATATAGTTGTAGGGAGATGCATGAAGCGTGGAATTTGGAACGCACAGAGATGATGGTTCATATGTGATACAGGATTGTGGAGAAGGAGCAGACGCGCAGGGCTCTAGATAATAAAATTTGGGCTGTGCAGATTAAACGCTACGACCTACATACACGCATTAATCGAGTTAACGTTTACAGCCGTACACAATATGAATTATTATGGACCATAAATTATGGGCAGAAATTAAAATTTATCGCCGCACGCTCCAAAATCATAGCGGCACCCTCCACCTCTCCACCCATTACTATGCACGATCGTAAAACAAACACATTCCTCCACCGAAATCACGTCGCCTCTGCTTACCTACCCTCCTTTCATTCCATCAATATGCAAATAACGAATATACCCTTATCTTCTACTTCCTAACACTTTTAAGTTGGGTTTTCATTGCCGAAAAAGTTGCCTAAATTTCGACATGCAGGAAAGTAATGAAAGTTGTCTGCT
>NW_017095625.1:0-837 GCF_001412225.1 Nicrophorus vespilloides
TTCTAGTGATGAAAGTGATTTCGAACCAGTTCGAAAATTATGCCGAACACTCTCATATAGCGACGATAATTCTAAAGAAAAAATTGTGAAAAAAGATTGACTTTCATAAAAAATTTCTGTATTTTTTTTTTGTAAAATTTTTCTGTATAAATTTAGAAGGAATATATTTTTTTTGAAATTTAATAAACTTGTCTATGATTGTTAACGTTTTTATAAAATTATGAATAAACATTTCAGAAAGAATAAGTAAGACTAATAATTTTTCTGAAATTTAATAAACCCATTTTTAAGCGATTTTCGGTATATTGTATCTCATTGATTTAGTTTTTTTGCGGTTTTAAAAAATATGGGACGTATCCTTTATTTTTATAAGTGTGTCTAGTCCTTTTTGTGCGATTTATTTTTATGCGTTTTCCTGTGGAACGTATCTACCGCATAAAAAGAAAACCAAGTGTATTTATATTCAAATACAAATTATAAACAATATTTTTTTTCATCTAAAATACTGTACACTTACAGATTTTTTAGATTATGTCAAAGTTTAATTCAAGTATGAAAACTATAAAAACTTGACAGTTAGTGTGACCAACTTACTTTGCAGTTTCTAAGAATCGAAACGGTTGCATCCTTTTGAAAAGGAAAACAAAATTGGAAAGTTTTTATAAAACAAAAATATTTGTATGAATTATTTATATTCAAATACAAATTATAAACATTTTTTTTTTCATTTAAAATACTGTACACATACACATTTTTTTAGATTATGTCAAAGTTTAATTCAAGTATGAAAACTATAAAAACTTGACAGTTAGTGTGACCAACTTACTTAGCAGTTTC
>NW_017095625.1:847-92951 GCF_001412225.1 Nicrophorus vespilloides
TTGCAACATTTTAAAAAGGAAAACAAAATTGGAAAGTTTAAATAAAACGAAAATATTTCTATGAATTATTTATATTCAAATACAAATTATAAACAATTTTTTTCATTTAAAATACTGTACACATACAGATTTTTTTGTTGATATGGCAACCTGTGATATGGAGAACAATAAAATTACAAAATAAAGCCGCCATAATTTTCATTATCTTATACAATAATTATTTACTGCTTATTTACACGAAATTAAAGAAAGGGGGATCGGTGAATAAGACGTGGACACACTCGAAAACAAGATGAGAAAATCTTCACAGAAGATTGGAAGTCCAAAGGAAAGGAAATCATAATATTTATATATATATAAATATATATAAAAAAAAAAACAAAACAAAAAAAATTGCGCCTAACTTCACAAGATTTTCAAAATCGACAGGATTCGAAGGAAGATCATCTTTCGTTATTTATGTTTTCTGTTTGTTGTTTGGTAGAAGTTTGGGAGTATGCTGTAGGGTTGGTTGTTGGTGGTGGATTCAGAGCAGGAGAGAAAATATATAAATTTAAAACATTTATAAAATTAAACACTAAAATTAGAGATCAAAAATTCATTGCCGCATCATGTTTCCTTTTCGTTCTTTTTTTTTTGTAGTTTTCGCTAAGAGAAAATAAAATTGCACCCAAAATTAAAATAAAAATTATATAATTAAAATAATAAATTATTCGGAAAAACTTAAAGATCTACATGAAAAAAAAAATATAATATATATATATAACACAATAACTGCTGCTGCTGCCATCTCGTGAACACAAATTAACTTACGAAAAAAATAATAATAAAATAAACTAAAAATATTTAATAAAAAAAAAATACTGGGTATTCGCTTAAATAAAATCTGCTCGTTTTTCCTTCACTCTGGTATATATAATAAATCTAATTTATATAATAAAAATCTATCTATTAAAAATCACATTATAAATAGAGCAAAAATTTAAAATTTTTGTTTTTTCTTTACTTTTTTTTTTGAAAGAAAAAGTTTCTATATATATATATATATATTTCACTATATATATTTATATATGTAAAATTGCCAATGAATTGTTGTCTTCTTAATAGGTGAATTCGTTTTGCAAGAAAACCGAGACAGTTTCTTCGAATTCCTTCAGTAAGAAGAGATTGCGATATGTGTTTTAATTAAAATTTTCGTTTCTTTTATGTAGTAATAATAATAAATCTTTTGTTTTGTGTCTATGTACAACTTAATTAATTAAAAACTAAAAGTACGATGCGCCAAAAAGTTGATTAATTGAAGAAAAAAAAATACTAAAAAAAAAACAAACTCTTAAACAATAGCTAATGTACTTAAGAAAACAAAAAATAATAATATAGAATAGAAGTCGGAGGGGGCGGGGGTTGTATGAATTTGTGTCGTTTCTATCAGTTATATTACGAAATATAAATTGATACCTGTTTGTTTTCTTCTTTGTTTTGTTTCTGTTTACAGCTTTCAGTTAGGAAAGAAAAACTTTACGAAGGATTTCCTAATTTAAATATTTTTTTTTTCATATAATATAATACTATATAAGTGTTTTTAGGCACTGCGTGTTTTCAGGCAGGTAGGGAGAGAGTCGATCGATTCGAAATTTCCCACCAAAACGTGTATGTTTTCATAGTCGAAAATTAAAAATTCCCCAAAAGTCTCCCCACACAAATTTGGAGCTCATACGATTTTTGTTGTTCTTCTTGTTGTAGCTGCTGTTCTTCTGCTTCTTCTTCATCATCTTCTTTCAGTTATTCGTCTTCCTCTCTTTGCTCTTTTTTTTATCTCTCTTTCATTCTTTCTCTCTTTGTTTTTTTTTTTAAATTTTATTTGAAGAAACATAAACTAATCTTTCACTAGCCTGTAAATATGATGCTCGCCTCTCTCCGACGTCGACACTTCAAATACGTACGCTGTACATAGAAGGGTCTCTTGCGTGTCTCTATTACTCACAACCTGTTAACAAAAAGAAAGCATTACACACATGATATGACGCATTTTCAATTTGCGTTACGACAATAAAATAAACAAAATTTGTCTTCTTCATTGTTACAACAATGTAACATTTATATTCAACCGTTTAGACAAATCATTGTTCGTTAACTACCATGAATTTATTGGCTGTAAAACTTAATGAACAATTGGCGATGATCAAACTTCAAATTAGTTGACTGTTTTACGATTTTCTTGTATTTTATTCAAAATTAATAAGCAACTAAAATTTTATTATCCGTTACACTCATCAATGGAATTATCTAATATTTTAATAACGAGAAAAATGTTACTATTTCCTTTAATTATGTCTCAACTTCTATCAAAAGTGACATATATTGTTTACTGCTTTTTATCCTGAACACATCTAGCAACAAATTTGAATAGATATGTCAAAATGTTTTGAATCAAAAATATAAGTGAATAATGAAAGAACATTAATGGAACAAAAGAAATATGCAACAATGGCTAATATTTCATTCAAATGTAATCAACTATTAATGATATCTAAAGTAATTTTCTATCAAAAGGAATATAATAGAGAATGGGTACATTGAAATTATAGTGTTAGTAGTTTGTACATATATTCATACATCCAATTTATATCTTTTATAAATTCGGGTTGACATGTAATACATCTCTAATTGACAGATAAGTTATCATTTTATTAAAGACATATTTTTTCTGTTAAAGATTTTTTTTAAGATTTGAGCTTTCTTCATTGCTTTCTTCATTATTGGGTAATTTTTGCGATCTCAGCAAATCAGTGATTCTCAACCTCTTTACCACGTGATCCAACATATTTGTTTGATCATGAACTGTAACCCAATTGTTATAACTATTTCACAGCTTTGACAAAAGGTGACAGCTGTCATTTTGCAATTTTGGGCTGAGAAACGCTGGTCTATATGATAATATACATACAATTTGTATTTGATATAATTGCATTCAAAGGTCTATACAAATGTTACAATACTTTTTTTTCTCAAGTTGTAAATAATAAATGTATGTCATTTTATTAAAGACATATTTTTATTGTAAAAGATTTTTTTTACGATTTGAGCTTTTTAACCATCTCATCATATCAGCGTTTCTCAACCTCTTTACCAAGTGATTTAACTTATTTCTTTGTTATTGACCTGTAAACCAATTGCTATAAGTATTTCACAGTTTTGACACAAGGTGACAGTTGTCATTTTATAATTATGGTCTAAGAAACGTTGGTCTATATGATAATATAGATACAATTTGTATTTGTTATAATTGCATTGAAAGGTGACAGCTGTCATTTTACAATTATGGTTTGAGAAACGCTGGTCTATATGATAATATAGATAAAATTTGGATTTGATATAATTGCATTCAAAGGTCGGCTTTGATACAAGGTGACAGCTGTCAATTTGCAATCTTGGGTTGAGAAACGCTGGTCCATATGATAATATACTTAAAATTTATATTTGATATAATTGTATCGTGTTGCAAATAATAAAGGCATGTAATAATTACCTGTAGTATTGTGAAGTTTTCCAGTACGCTGTTCATCATATATTTCTCAGGCAAGTGTTTCAGTTTGTGGATGAAGTTGATCATGTATTCGCACATGGGTGATCTGTGGATTCGATAAACGAACCGGCCGTTCTCGTATCGCGCGTACTCCGTTTCAACTTTTTCCACGACCTGCTTCCCGAACGAACAGACCTTCGTACTGCAGGTTATCGTCATGTTCTCATTACTTTCGTATCTGCAATCAAGAGTTAAAACGTGGTGTCAACAGACGGAACAGAAGATTGGTAAATGAACGTACGAGGAGGTAACACCGTAGAAAGCACCGGCTTCGTCCTGTATGCTGCTGTTCAGATCCGCCCAAAATTTGACGAGGAAGAAGGCGTTTTGGGGACCCTTATCATATAGCTCTTTGAGGCCGCCCTTTTTCTCCGGAAATTTGTCGTAGATCTGCCGTACATCGACAGCCTAATAAATCACAAAAAAAAAAGAAATTAGTAAACTAAATGGGCTTCATCTTTCGGGGAAAAGTTACCTCTAATAAGGGATCCGAGTAGGTTATGGCAGGTCCTCCTATGTGTACGAACAGGTGTCTGGGGTACTGAAAACGATCAAATTGAATTAGTTAAATTTAATTCCAATAAATTGTTGGGTTCAATTCACATTTACCGCTTCTTCTCTGTTCTGGTTTTCCATGAAGGCAGAGAATTCGACGAGCCTGAGCTTGTGGGTGGCGATCGCCTTGCCCTCCCAAGGTGGCGGGGGCGGCGCTTGTAAAGGTCCCACCTCCCCGCTGGACACGGCCGTCGCCGGTTTACCACCAGGATACGATGCTTGTGTGAAAGGTTTGACACTGCAAAGAAATCACAATTAGCACATCAAACTTACAAATAAATTAAGAAAGAAAACTCACTCTTGCGACGTGCCCGGCTGTAATCCTGGCTGCCAGAATTGCTAAAACAAACAGAAACATAATTGAATAAATAAAAATGAGATTATAGTAAATCCTATAAACATCAAAATAGATACCAAAAAGAAACCTTTCAAGGCAAGCGCGCGCTTTTTTTTTTTGCTGCAAACAATTCACGTCATACTTTTTCCTACTCCTCGACCAATCAGAAAAATTTGGAATATTTTTGATTGGAGGAATCGTAATATAAAACATGTAATCATAAACTTTAAATTGCTTGCGTCCATTTTTAAGTCTTATCTTTAATGTGGACACGCATCATCAATTAACTGACATTTAAGTACTTTTGATGGTAACGGGGATTTTTAGCTAAAGCGGATGGAAGCTTCAACATAATGTATATATGGCCAGCAGCAACACACAGCAAGCGAAAATTATAATTCTGTCTGTTTATTGCATAAAATCAACCTAGAAAACACACCAAACAGCGACGATCTATTTGCTTCGGTTTTTGGGGATTTCGGTTTTAGTAGTTGGCAGCTCACAGGTTGCGCACTTACCGGTGGCGCGGGGGGGTACAAAGGCAACTGCTTGCTGTGCATTGGCGCGGCGGATATTATCTGTGCACTGGACATAGTGGACATCGTCTGCAGTGCCTTTTCCTTCGCTGCGTGATCCTAATCATCATCATCAACAACACAAATCAGCACAGACACACAAAACGAATTCACGGTAGACGTAGGGAGAATAATTAAAATTTTGGCCCATTGGTAACCATGGATACTTCAAATTTGGCCCGCGGGCCACGTATTGAAATTAGAAAATAAAATAAAACTGGATTTACAATTCAGAACAAAATAGATCGAAACAAAATTCATTCGTAGATTTCATAATTTCACATTTTCTTTCAAATTGTAAATATAAACAATATCAACAATTAGTATTTTAATTGACATTTTCTTCATGAATTATCCTAACGGGACATCATTAGCAAATTAACAATAATCAACATTCATTCTTAAATTCATTGCGTCTTACAGTTCAACTATATTTTCAAATAAGTCATTTCTTATAAATGTGGAAACTCTGCTATAAAAGAAACAAAATGACAGTGAAAAGCTTCAATGGTGCCACTAAATCCATTTAGGCATAAACAACGTCATACATTCTGGAGGGACGCGCGCTTAAGCTGTTGTAGAAAGAAAAAGAGAAGCTCGAAACAAAAAACAAAAACTCGGACTACTCGATTCGATTTCTTGCGAAATATAAATATTTCTTTATACAACATGTTGTATTCTGAGGGGGGCATATGGATGGGATTTCTTTTGTTTTATGTACATATAATAAAATCTTTGGACCGTATACTTACAACCTTCAATTTCGCCTGAATTTCCCGCAACTTCCTTCGCGCCAAAACCTGTATGTGCGAGCTGACTTGCTTTCTCGTCCGCGTCTTCCCCGTCCTCAGTTTGATGTACCTTGCAATTAATTCGTTCCTACCTAAAAAAGTCAACAAAGAAACAAAGATATGAAATTAATGAATAGATCGAACTCATTACGAATCTCAATTAACGATGATGATTAATGGCGATGCTTACGGTGCAACTAACGAAAATCTCATTATTGCACGGGCGAAGAATTGAATGGAACTTTCGCATGGAGAGGAAAAGGAAAGGAAATCACAAGTTTAATTAAAATATACAAAAGTGTGGATCGAAGGTCAGTCGATTCGTGATTAATAGGACCATCCAAAAATAACGCAGATTATCGAAGATGTGAACGAACGGAAAGGTAAATTTAGAGGTTTGGTTTCATTATTTTGCGCGCAAAAAATATATATATGAAATTTAACATTTGTATAGCAACGTCTGGCATAAATCCAATATTTCCATTTAACTGAATGGTAGATCAATGGAACGTTGGTTATTAGCGAAATAAATAGTACTTCAAGATCAAACGGACAACGAAACTGAAGCCTTTACATTTCCAAGAAATTTGCTTGTAAATCATTTTTCACAATATAATATTTTATACTATAAAAAACATTAACATTGAACATTAACACGATTTTGTTAACAAATTAACAAATATAATTAGTGCAAATTTTAATCACTGTATGAAATTGATAAATTTACTAATAATAAAATATGGTACAAATTGGTACATATTGTTATTAATATTAATTGAAACTTTATTACAAAATAATTTGGATTTATTTTTTTTTCAATATATAAAAATCTTAATAAATCTAATAAAAGTCATGTATCTAATAATATACAACAAATATTAAATTAAACATAATAAATCGAAACTTATTTCTTGATCTTAGAAAGTCATGGAATTGAAATATAAGTGTTTTTTTTTAAATTTGGCACATCAAACGACTTTTATAAATTGCGTCGGAAAAATGAAAGATTACTATAATGTATGAACCAATAAGTGGAATAAGTGAAAGAACATCGATATTTTCAGGATTATTGAGGTAAGTGTTATGAAAATTTGTTAAATATTAGATGTATACAAGTGAATTTTATATTTTTAAATTTTTAAGCAAAAAATCTGTAAGTTACCATTTTTGGTTACAAATTATATTTATGTTGGTAAAAATGTCTATATTTTAAATAGCGATATTCGTTTGTAAGTAATATCATACAGTTTGTAAAATAACTTTGACTTTTTCTCTCGAGTGAATTGTAAAGTAATTCACTGCGTCTACTCTTCAAACTATTTGTACTTGTTCAAGAAACTATAAGATATTTTACATATGTTTAAAATATTCGTTTGTAAGTAATGAAAAATTTGAGCAAAAGAAATCAATGATTTTTTTTTATAGCAATTGGTAACATTCAATAACATTAAGTAATACGAAATATAGGGTTAACATATAGTTTAAGTAATGTGTTATATTGGTAAATAATGTTAATATAATGATATAATGTTGATATAATTATTATTCTTAATAAAGAATGGATGAGATCAATCGCATTACTAGTTTGTATTAAACAATAATCAGAAGCTTTGGGTATTTGGAGGTGGTGATTGAATGGTGGTGTGACCAGAATAAACAATAATAGGACCTCTGTCGTCTTCATTAGCGCGGAATTTAAAAAGAGAGGAAACTGCAGGTGGGCAATAAACTGTGAAATTCGCTTTCTGTTAGCAGTGCAAAAACGGGGGGAGAAAGGGATGGAGGAGGTGGCGGTTCCTCGGGGGCGGTTTTGTAAAGAGGGTTGCCAATACGAAACACGGCAAGGACACATCTTTATTTATAATACGCGCGAGAATGGAGAGCGAACGAAGGAGGAGAAAAAAAAGGAAGGAGAAGGATGAGAGGGAGCGAGAAGGAGAATTAAGGGATCGGGCGAGGGGTGTGTTTGTGCGTTTCGGGGATGGCAGGAAGCAAGGAAGGAAAATGGGGGATTGAGAGAGGAGATCCCGGGAGGGTGGCGGTGAGGGTGGTTGTTGGGGAGGTTGGCGGATGCTGACGGGAGTGGGTGGGCGGAGGGGTGCTTTAACAGGCAGCAGCACCGAGTAGCGGCCCCGAAACTATGTCAAGAATGTGCAATTAGTGAACGAGCCGGGAGCGGGAAGAAAATATAAAGAAGGGTGGCTGTGATGCTGCTACAGCCTCTGTTGCCGCCACCGCCGCCTCCTCTGCCGCCTTCTCTTCCTCCGCCGTCGCAAACTATAAACTCCTCTCAGTTGGCGGCGGCGGCAGCGGCGGCAATGAACAACTTGCACACAGCCGCCAACGCTCACCGAACCCCCCCTTTTAGGTCCATCCTCACCACCCCCGAAACAACTTTATTCCTGGGAATATTAAAGAATAAGTTTTCGCATTAATTCCGAGACAAGCGGAGGAAAAAAAATTAATTTACAATAAACATTATTTGATATGCACCTCTGTTTTTTTTCAGGCCGTAGGGAATTTCATACTTGCAGAAAACAAAAGTGCAAAGGACAAACAAAAAATAATAGCCGTAGGGATGAAATGATGAGGGGTGAAGATGTACAATTAAAATTTAATTAATAACACATTTTTTTTTCATGTAATGCCGCGGGATTACGTAATACAGTGCGGATTATCGCCGGGCTTTAATTAATATTCGTTCGTTCATAATAAAGTTAAATTTAAATATTTTATGTTTGGATAATAAAACTTGATATGAATAAAAACAGCAAAATGTTATGATCTTCTAAAGCCTGTTTTATAATCCAGTTTCGTCTCTATAAAAGGGTAAAAAGTTTCCAAATTCAAATTGTTTTAATAAGTGCAACTTTCTTTATGAATTGTTTTTCTTTATTAATTTTCTCAGTGATTATTTCACTTGAAATTATTTAAACATTAAAATGTACAAATTTTTGCAGCAAAATGTTTACTTCAAAAGCAGAAAACTATGATGTGTCACTAGAGATTTTTATGAAATTGAAAAAAATGAAATTATTAAGCTATTATGAAAAATTATGAAAATTGTGTTTTTGTACACCAAAATTAAAAGACAAATTATACAAATATTTATAAAATAAGTAATATAACAAAATTTTTATCCATGCATATTTACATAATATAAAGTGTATGTAATCGTAACTCAAAAGTTCTTTTTAAATATTGTTGTTTGTTGCAACAGTTTTTAATTGACATTAATATAATTTGCATATAATGGAAATTTAAAAACATTTTTCCAATAAAAATGTAAAATGACAATATTTTTGATTATACTTGGACTGCAAAAACACTAAAACCTTATTAGCGAGGATCGTATAAATAACAAAACAAATATTTTCGTTTATAAAAATTATTTTTGGAAATACAGCATTATTTGAAACTTTTTTACACATCACACATAACTCGGGCAAGTATGATTAGATTGGCCTTAGGTATAACGCGTATATTTGGTTTTATAGAAATGGTGCGTTATGTAAATCGTGTTATATCAGACAAAGAAAACTTTGAATTTTCAACATATTTTTGATTGTTTGCTAAAACGTAATTCTATTATAATTTACTAATGATTTGTAAGTTGCGTTAACTTTACTTATCAAATGACATATGTATATTTGTAATAATATAATAATTCTGTTCATTAATGTGAATATTATAGTAGTGAACTAATACGAATTCTGAATACATATTATTTGATAAGGTTTTTTTGCCCGTTTCGTCCGTCGACTGGCTTTGAATTTCATCCTGGCGGAATAATAATGCTTGGCCGAAGGACAAAAAAGAAGTGGAGGCGAAGGGACAAAATAGAAGGATAAGGGTGAAGATATTGACCGTCGTTGCTCTCCGGAGTCGGGCATGTCTCGATGTCCATCGCCTGGAGATTGCGAGAGCGGACATGCGGGAGGATAGGATGAGGAGGAGGTACGGGGGTCCGAATGGATGGGACTCGACTTTAACAGCGGGAGGAAGGGAGTGAGGAAGGACGATTTTCGCGGAGGAGGACGACATATCGCGTTGACAACTGGACACATTCTCTCCCACTTGGAAGGACACAAAAGAAGGAGAGCGCAGAGCTAAAAAGATGGGAGATACAAAAGTGTGCGAAAGCGGAGGATGGAGATTGTGTAATAATACGCTGGATTCACACATTACCACCCCCGGAGCTCTTATTTCCGGTCAACCGGAAACCAATATAACGGGCTTTTCCCTTTTCCCAGCTCACCCCCCGTTTCCCGCTCACCCGACCCGGAGGCAGCAACCGCCGCCCCCTGCAGCCCGAACACCACCACCTACATCACTCCGACCGCCCCCTCCATCTGCATCTCCTCTCTGCCGTTTCCGCAATAAGCAAATCACTCACCATACATTTTTCCTTCGTCCGAGAGGATGATTTTCCGACGTCCGCAAGGCGGATAGATGGCTAGCGCCTCCTGGAAGCTCTGCTCGATGTCCGGACTCCAGACGCCCTCCGCGTCCGCCGCGGCCATATCCTTTTCGTCCTGCCATCCAAATAAAGTCATCGTTTTTAGTTAGTTAGTTAGTTAATAAGAGTGCATGCACGACGCGTAACTGTAGTAGTATTGAATGAAAGCATATTTCGCATTCCGCACTTACTACATCTCATTTATACTATACGTGTGAGACAAAAAAAACAATAACATCAACGAGGACCTTTACGCAAGAGACCCGTTGCGTCAATTTGTTTACAAATATACTCAAAAGGCGTAAAACCGATAGTCGCAGAAAAACCTAATCACCTCATCAACATCAATGATGCTCTTTCCAGACCAAAACAAACATGATGCAGCTCAGCATCAATAGCACTGCGGTAAACAGATTTTCACTTCGCGACGGCCGTAATCTCTGTGTTTATGATACCGCTCTACGGTGATAACGCCATTATCGTCTAATTTTAGCCGAGTGTCTTGTCCGAAAATGACGCCACCGGACGAAACCTCCCGCAGTCAGCTGCATCTAACATGTCAACAGTTCAAATGGAAAAGCGCATTAGATATTATTTCTATCCGTCCATCCGTCCCTGGGTTATGGACCCATTACAGAAGGTCGCAGCGAGTTCAGCTTCGAACTATCATCGAACACGTAACCGACGCCATCAAATGCAATGCCAATTGCCTCCAACTTATCAACACTCCAATTGACGCCCATACACCATTTATCGACCATTAACGATATTCAATGAACATTTCCATCACATATCGATGGTTATGTTTCAACTGTAAACCATAAAATCTTTACTTGCTGTTCAAATACTTTTATTATTATACAAACAATAATAGATTCAGTATTACACTTATAGTTCATTTTTCAATTCCGACTACTCTTGCAGCTTTTTTTTTTAATAAAAGGCGAAAGTTATAATTCAAATCTTTTAACAAATAAAAGTACTAATTATAACGTTTAACCATTATTATTCAAATAACTTCCTGTTTCTTGTAAAATCAGTGAGTGAAAAAATGTTATGCATGTTATCGAGAATCAAGAGAAAGTTATCAAAATAATACGAGAATTAATTATTAATACATTTTAAACATAATTTTGTGATATTAAATTTAGTATATATTTCGAGATCAATAAAAATGTGTTTACAACAAATTAAAAGATTTATGGAATGGCAGAAACTTACAATTTTTTTAACATATTTTAGTTTTTGTTATATATTTACTTTTTGTGTTGAAAATATATTAAATTGATATTTTGTAAACTATTTTATATTGAAGTGTTGTACTATATGAAAAAATAAATTATGAATTGCATCGTGACTGTTAAATATGTCAAACGTTTATTAAATAATAATGAAAATGAAAATATTTCCACAAAATATGGGACGTTATATAAACAACAACAAAAATAATGGATTGTGGACATTGTAAAATTAATAATGCATAAAGTAAATCAATAATTTCCAACGAATAATGCACAAATTAAAAAAAAATATATATGCATTTTATTGATTACATCTATACTTTTTGATAAAAAATTGGAAATTATAAATTATTTACGTTTTACTTAAATTGTATTCACTATGTATAGTTTCATGTGTAAAATCATATTAATAAATTTGTTTATTTTAATCAAATAAATAAGATCAAACAATCATTTCTTTTGTAAAACGTGAATTCGTAAAGTGAGAACAAATTAAAGCTGAATCTAGAGATTCGTGAATCAAGTATTAATTATATACTTTTTGATAAACAATTTGTTTTAAGTAATTAATTTAGAAATTATAAATTATTTACGTTTTACATACATTGTGTTCACTGTTCTGTTTTTGTGCAGTCCTTTTTATGCGATTTTATTTTTGTGCGATTTTTTTTATGCGGTATATAAAATCCAACCAATTCCAACGGCGTCGGCACCATTGTAATGTTTTCTATCAATGTATATATGTATAGCCTGCTTAAACGATTCTGTTAGTCGATTTTGAACCAATTCATCACAAGAAGATGCGCTTTGGATTAACAAGGGTTATGTATGTGCATTTTTGAAAATTTTTGTACAATGAGAAATTAATATGTTTCCATGTGTAATTTAATTATTTATTTTGTTTGGATGCACTTTTTCATGGATTTCGTACATCTTAGACATATTTTTTTATGCGGTCCCTATCCCCCGCATAAAAAAAAATCTGTAATGTATTATACAAAATTATAGGTTATATGTAAGTATTTGTACAAAATTTTTGAGCGATTATTTTTATGCGGTCCCTATCTATCGCGCAAATACAGGTTTTACTGTATATAGTTTCGTATGTAAAATCATATTAATAAACTAGTTTGTTTCAATTAAATAAAAAATAATCTATTAATGTTATTTCAATCATTTCTTCTGTAAAACGTGAATTCGTAAAATGAGAACAAATTGAAGCTGAATCTGGGGATTCGTGAATCAAGTATTAATTACTTTTTAATTGATTATTGGAACGCTGATTATTTTGAGTTCATTACAAATAATGTGAATGTTATGAATTATTCATGTGTAACATTTGACTTGTTTCAACCATACGCGATCAATTCCTGATTTAATATAATGCGAACGTTTCATTAACCATTTACAAAGCATAATTATGTCTAATTATTTTTAACAATGCCAGATAATAAATTTATTAAACGTTAAATAAGATAATTTACATATACACATTACAAATTGGGCGTTTATAAATCAAATACAGTGGAACCTCGCTTAACGAGTTTAATCCGATCCAAAATTTCCGAATTTTTACTCGTACAGTGAAACACATTCAAAAATACACATAATATGTAAACACAAGTTTTAAAATCCGGGACTTCTTTTCTCATCGTCACTCGTTATGCAAAACGTCACTCGTTATGCAAAACGTCGCTCGTTAAGCGAGTCATTTTTCTTACAATTAATTTTGCTCGTTAAGCAAGGTTCCACTGTAATTCAATTATCTTTAAATTTTATATTAATTATTTTATATAATTAAATGAACATAAATATTATTCGTAAAATATTGTAATTTTATCTGATTTTTTTTTCTTATAGGCGATAATTATATTAACGTTTCCTTTCTACATCACATTATTTAGATGTAAATGCCATTCGCTGATATTTATTCCATTGTGTCAGGGTAAATGATATGCAAAAATATGCTTTCTTTGTTTACATATTTCAATCTTCATTTTCTCTACATGGAATAATGATGATTGATCGTGTGCTTTTTATATACTATATTGTATTGTAATTAAGTAATTTATTTCCTAAAGATGTCTGCCAGTAAAAGAAGAATTCTTTGAAGTTTTATAGATGTTTGCATTTATTATGAAATTTAATTTTAATATTAACGACAATTACTGCAATTACTTCAATCAGAAAAGAAATTTTTATGAACTTATTTAAGTACATTTTTGTTTTGTTATGTATCGTAGTATTTCATTTGTTTTTTTTAGTTGAATTTCTTTCAACTATGATTTAAGTAAATTCCTTTTTGTTTGTTTTATTTTATTGCTTGAAAATTTTCAAATTAAAACATATAGGGCATGTGTACGAGTAGACGTAATCGTTGCTAAATACTTTATATTTTTAGCAGTCTACAAATACAAAAACTATGTTGTTATTGGAAAATATATGCTATCACAAAATATGTCTACTATTCGCAATTATACTGATAACTTTCAATAACAACGTTCCAGTTATTGTTTATACATGGAATAATAAGCAAAATTGATTTGCAAATTTTTAGTTTGTTAATATTTTTTTTAATTATGCTTCATTAGAATCATATTGATTTTATAGATTTGGGATTATTAAATAATACTGGTAAATTCTACTGCATGAATTCCCAACATCATTTTTTTAAATTTAGAAAATAGATTTTTAAATGACAAAATAAAATTAACTAGAAAACATTCCCATTTTATAAAAAGCAATATATTTATATAAGAATGTTATCTATTTGAAAATAAAAATAACAAGAAAACCAAATACACGCTTATTTCTATATAAATCTTCAACAAACGAGACAAGCGATAATAGAAAGTGTATCAAAATATACGTATTTGGATATTACGTTGCAATTTTCATTATGATAAGGACAAAGTACTTTTTTTACTCTAATTTAAGATCTAAGAATTTAGTGATAATAAAATTTGTATTTCCGAAAATAAAATTTTAAAACTAATTAAATTTTCTTCTTGAATGAAATATTAATTCCATTAAAATAAATACGTTTTGTGTTTTCTTATTATTTCATCTGTCCTTTAATAATGTTGTTCTTTTTGTCCTGTCCAGATGTTATTTTTATTGTATCCATTGTTACCATGTTACCACTCCTTCCCTTCATAAGAATCTTGCGTCCATCATGTTTTCTTTTCAATTTGTATTTTTTTGTTAGTGCGCACACGTCTCATCTGATTTTCTTTTAATTTTAATGCCACTTTCTACTTTTATCCAATTGCATTTAATCTGCGTGTAGGAAGACTTCGGTGCATGACCTTTTCGTATTAGAATTATTCTCTTATAACTGATTTTACATGTGTTATGCAATATATGTTGATTTCCTTTATTAGTATAATTTGTAAATTAAATGTTTATAACAAAATTGTAAATATTAAGAAGATATTTTGTATTTGCTCAAAAAAAATAATAATGTTATAATGTAGATGTATTTTTTGATGTAATTTCTTAGTAAGGCGATAAATTGTAAAACGAAAACTGTAACACTATGCATGAAAAGACATGAAAATACTTCACTGGAAACTGACAGCTTCGCAATAGTGATTATAACTATCAATTTAAGTTACATTAAGAAGATATTTGATATTTGCTCTTAATATTTAGATAAATATGTAACTTTTTAGTTTCAAACATAATTAATAATTTTATAATGTACAGGTATTTCTTGATGTAATTTTTTCGTAACTCGATATTTCGTAAAACAAAAACTGTCACACTATGCTTGAAAACACACACAAATATCTGTCAAAATGATCAACTACATTGACAACTGACAGCTGCGCTATAGTGATTACAACTGTCAATTTTAGTTACATTAAGAAGATATTTTGTATTTGATTTTAATATTTAGATAAATATGTAACTTTTTAGTTTTAAAAATAATTAATAATTTTATAATGTACAGGTATTTCTTGATGTATTTTTTTTCGTAACGTGATAATTCGTAAAACGAAAACTGTCACACCATGCAAGAAAAGACACAAAAATATCTGTCAAAATGATCAACTACACTGACAACTGACAGTTGCGCTATAGTGATTACAACTGTCAATTATAGTTACATCAAATTTAAGAAATAATTTTATAATGTACAGGTATTACTTGATGTATATTTTCGTAACGTGATAATTCGTAAAACGAATGTCACACCATGCAAGAAAAGACACAAAAATATCTGTCAAAATGATCAACTACACTGACAATTGACAGCTGCGCTATAGTAATTACAACTGTCAGTGTTAGTTACATTAGTGACAATCAATATTTCTTAGTACTTCTGATAAAAATAAACAATGATATTCATTAATAAAAACACAAAACATTTGTTTGGTCCAATATTATTTTACTATATTTCTTTAAATTACTTTAATATTCCTTTGCTTCCTGTGCTATATTTACAATAGCTTTAGAATATATTTGAAATTGTCATATGAAATCTTGAATGTTGGAAGTATTCGTTTATAAGATTCAATTTTGTAGAACTTGCAACATCGATTAAGAGTTTCATTTAAATTTAGTTATCTTTGAATGCAAAAGGTGCGCACGAAATGTGAAATACAGTGAAATCTAAGTAGAACAAAAAAAAAGCGGAGAAAGAAAGAATTAATTTATTATACGTTTGTTGCGAGAAAATTTCAATTCAGTTCTTGCAACGTCGATTATGCGTTTCACTGAAACTTCAGTCCCGTCAATTAGCGGATAATACGAAAAGTTTTGGATTCATGAAGCATAATGGAACACATTCAAATCGAGTTCATTATTATTTTTTTAATCCGCTGCACAATAGACGATGACAAGGGCACTGTACGACTACAATTAT
Organism: Nicrophorus vespilloides; assembly: GCF_001412225.1. Taxonomy (NCBI): domain Eukaryota; kingdom Metazoa; phylum Arthropoda; class Insecta; order Coleoptera; family Silphidae; genus Nicrophorus; species Nicrophorus vespilloides. The sequence goes on from NW_017095625.1 coordinate 17,262, forward strand.
TTTGAACTCGAAAAAAAAACTCTAAATTAATCGTTTAATCTTTGGAGTGGGCAAGCTCTTAATACACTTTTTCCACGCAGTCGACCATCATTAATCCTCCGCTGTTTTGCGACGCTCGGGTCTTTTTGTTGTTGTTGATGTTGTTGCTGTTTTGTCTTTGGAAAGCGCACTTAATATACTTCCTCGGCATTTGCCGTAGGAAAGAATATTTTTTTTAGGTAGGTTGTGGTTGTACTTACATCGCTCATGTCTCCAACATCCAGGTTTTTCGTATCCGGGCCCGGGCCGTTGGAGTCGGCCGCGGGACCGGTGACTGGTGTCCACGGTGAGGAAATTGTGACGGCCCCGAACAAACCCTATCTGCAAAAACAAAAGAAAACAATGATCAATCAAAATGCGAATAGTAGTAGTCGTTATATCATAGGGTTGTAAATGTAAACAAATGCAGGTGGACGGTCGGTCGGCTTGGAAAGGAAAATTGTTTGGGTGGTTGTGCAGGAGGTGGAGGCGGCAGCAGCAGCAGCGTTTCGGACCCCGTAGTAATGTCGCATGTGCTGGGGCAGTTTCCGCGGCCCGGGGGGTTGTAAATTCACCTCATAATGACGGGGCTGACGGCTCGGAATGCGGCCCTTAATATCATATGCAGCAGCAGAACACAACAAAGAACACACACATACACACGTATACACACACACACACAACAGGGACAGAGTCAGGGGGTGCGAGCGAGGAGCGCAATCCAACCCTAATGTGAAACAGACAGAGAGATCACGGAGGCCACCCCCTACCCCCAAAAAGAACCCTGCCTACTCCCCCCGTTCGGCACACAGAGAAAAATCATGAAAAAAAAACTCTCGCTTTTATATCCGTTTTAATACACACCGCATCGTAGTAATAAAACGCTTTATTCTTCTCTGCTTCTATTTTTTTGTTGTTGGTACTCTTTGTCTCGACCCCCGTTTTATCCGCATTTAATTTAAACATTTTTTGTTGTTACTGTCAAAAATAGTATTTCTAATGTCATAAACACGCCACTTCCAACCTCCAAATGTTATCAGATTTCAAATGTCATTTCAAAACTTCATTGAATTATTGTCATTACCAAATGTCATAACCATATTATCAACTGCCAAATAATATCCATAATGATTTTGCTATATTTACTAATCATAAATATGGAATTATCATTATTTTAGTTTGGGATTAAAATGTTATAAATACTGTTTTTAAATATTGAGAATTAACTTACAGAGATTATAGGAATATATAATATTTGTTTTGTTATGTTGTTGAAAAAGAGAATATAGAATGTCATAAATACTGTATTTTCAAACTGGTAAGGATTATTATCGGAAACTGTTTACATGGCGTCAGCGGTTTTGAACAGGTCTGTACTTCTTCAAGTACCTGAATATCGTATGAATGGAATACTCCAATACTTCCCAGTAGTCACCACTTCCCACCTTGAGAATTCTTAAAAATTACGTGTATCTCTCAATCTGACATTAACATCAAATCAAACGTAATTATAAAAGTCATCAATCAAAATCGGAAGTAAAGTAGTAAAAAAAAACAAGAGTAGGTTCGAAAAATGAATACAAATTGTATACAATTAAAACAAATGAATACAGTAATTCAATGATACTTTGTACTTAATTAGTTTTCCTAATTGAAATTGTACAATTAATTTATACTGATATTACTATTCACAAATCATAATTATTGTTTATTAAAAGCCAATATATTAATTGACAGTTACTTATCTGCCAAAATATTGACATCTTCATTTGAAATTTGTACAATTTTAAATATTTTAAATAATAATTTTATTATTAAAAAAAAACTTTCATCAAGGGTAGAAATATTTTTTCAAAAATTCAAATTTTTCTAGAACCTTTTTCGCACTGAAATTCTACATAATTGGGTGTAACTTTCTCACAGCAAAAAAAAAATCAGCGATTCGGTCATTTTTGAATAATTGGTAGTTTCATGGTCGGTGGCCAGAAAAGGTCATTTTCTTCTCCTCATTAGTAAGATAATCTTTTGTAAAGAAACTGTCACTTATATTAATGCCTCTGCGGCAACGTCGTTTGAATCTCTCTAGGAACATGTGATTCTTTACAAAAAAAAAAGAAAATTTAATTACACGATTTTTCGTGTATTATGAAAGAAAATTCATTAATGTAATAATATTTATATTAATTAACGTAATAATAATATAAAACAATATTATAAATGTTTTGTTGATATTATAGATATAAAATATTTACATCTTTCCTATTAAAAAACTTACATGTATTCAGAAATGATGATGAAATTTTTTTATAGATTTATTTTATATTCAAAATATTTATATTTAATGTGGAAATATTAAAATTACGAATTTAAATTACCTTTTGGTAGGTAAATATTTTGATAATATCTGTAGCGAAAAGTTTAAAAAAAAATTATATATAATTGAAGAATATTGAACCTTGTTTATAATTAAACTTAAATAGTAAACAACAATCCAATCATGTAATTATTTATAATAATCATTAAGTTTCTTGTTGAACAAAAATCAGGTTAGTAGAAGTAAAATATGTTTAGGTTCAATGCACATTTTCCAATTAAAGTCATAGCGAATATTATGAAATTATTCATGCCAGGGTCAAGCAATTTAGATTATGATGGAATTTTCGAACATTTGCAATGCGAATGCCAACAATATCTCGGATTATTGACATTTCCAACTTTGCGAATGGAGTCAATTGCAAATTGGCACAAATGATGTTTCTATTTTTTTATTGCAATTAGTTCGTTGCTAATGCAATTGCAATTACAGCAAGATATTTGAAACTTATGGTAACGTTGGGTAACAAAGTTTTCGAATGAAAAAAAAAAGAAATCAATTGTAAGGAAATAAGCCGGATTAGAGTAGATTTTGGTCCTATTCAACAATGGTCCTATTTTGAAGTGAAAGAATTATGATGGTGAGTCATAGGTACCTGACCACCCATTTAGTAAACCAATCTCAAAATCTATAGAGATAAGAAAGTTATCCTCAAATTGTGTAATACTCGATTTTAATAGGTTACACAAAAAAAAAACGTCAAACACGATTAATTAAATGAAAACCAAAAAGCTGGAAAACCTTTTAGTTTAATGAATTATTCATGAAATTAGTATAGTTTATGATGAGACAAATTGGAAATTATTAATAATAATTAATTTTTGTATTAAACCAATAAGTTAAACAATATCAGCGTTTGAAATAGTTTTAGCTGCGGTGATCTTTGATCTTCGTTTGTAACGTGTAATGAATGAAACACAAGTAGAAACCGTTAAAAGTTAACGAAACAGTTATAGAAAATACAAGCTGAATGGAATCACAATCGTGGGTATTTAAATGTAGCACATTTTGAAAATATATTTTTTTTTTACAAAAATATATAAAATTTGTATTATTAATATGTTGCACGAGATGGCGTCTCTTTATTGCAAAAATAATATGAATTTTAATGAAATATGGTTTATTAATGCATGACATTCTATTGTATTCAGTTTAAGTACGTTGTTGTAATACAAATTTGATTAAATTTCCAGTCATAAATTATATTTTATAAATTTTATTTTAGGTGCTTTATTTCGTAATTGGCTATTGGCAATAGCTTTGTCCCCTATGAATGTGTATTAAAACTTGTTACTTGATGGATTTATTTGCTAATTTCATGTAAATTGAAGTATTTTGGATTAAAGTTTGAAGAATGTACTGGGATTAGATTTTGGAAGATAATAAAATTTGTATTTATTTTTTGTAAATAAATTAGATGATAATTGCTGTGTAACAGATTGCGGTGGATTAGTTCAAAGACCTTAAATTTCGGAATTCAATTAGACGCTAATCCTCGTGCCCGGAGTAATACCAAAAGTCGGTGATAAATGGAACGTCGCATGAATTATGTATGATAGAAGTCAGAAAAGAATAAAGGAACGAAAAGTAAAGAGAAATAAATAAATAATCGTAAAGATTTGAAATTTAATTTTCGCCTATTCATAAATGAAATTTCGTATGCAAATCGTGATTATCTTACTTCATGGAATGGGGTGATGCGATGTTACGGCGTGAGAGGAGGGCGATGAGGGAATTTATTTGTTTGCTAGGGCAGGAGGCACGAAAGCAGCTAGAAGAGAGGGGTGGCTGCGGTGGTGGGTTTCCGAGCCCTATGAAGGGCAAGAGTGTGTTGGGTCGGCATTAAAGGCGGCCGTGTGTGTGATATGATATAGTGAGGATGACCTCTCTTCCTACACCCGTCGCCGCCCTTTCATCCCTTCATATGTGTGTGTGTGTCTCTCCTCTGTCCCCCCTCGCTCTCATAGCCAGTTATTAACGGCCGCCAGTTATTAAAGCATCCCTTTGTTATGGTGGAAATTGTGGCCGTCACCGCCGCCTCCGCCCTTCGCCCTTTCCGCGGGAGGAGCACATTGTCTATGCCGATGTATGAATTCGTGTACACCTCCTACATATGATCCCATGGTGTACGTAGGTGAGAACAATGGGAGGCCCCTCGCTCTGCCCCGCCGACGAACGGCGCAACGTACAATTACCGAAGCGCCCACCGAAATATCACGTATTCACACGCGCTTTTACGTAACGAGAATTTTTAAAATGCGATGATACTTATAGACATGATTTAATTTACTAATTCGAACCGCTTTACACGGAAAACACAACTGCGTTGCAACAGCATGCGATTGCCTCTAATCCAGCGCTTCCCAAAAGTGTCAGGATTAAAATCAATGATCGATACTCATAAGCCTCTCCCCCATCATCCTTAATTTCTTTATGTCACCCTTCCTTCAACCTTATTAAAAAAGTGAATGGTCCGAATCAACCCCTATTAATAACACAGAACTACCAACTGCCGCTCGAAATCATTGACTCGCCTATAAATATTTACCATACATAATTTAACCTGCACCAAAATTAATTAAACGTTATTAATATTCATTTTTGAATCAATTATAATCAGATTAATCGTTTATTTTGTTGTTACTTGAAGAGTCTTTCATTTTGTTATAATTTTATATGTTGACAATCTACGTTTTTTTTCTTCATTACTTATCTCTTGAATAGGCAAGAAATGAAGAGAAAATATCGTAAAATATTATAAGTTAATGAATTGCATGAAAATGCAAAAACAATATAATTTATTTTTTCTTAAACGATAGATGGCGACACAACTTATTTTGTTAATTTTTATAATTTGTTGCAAAATAATAAATTGCATTTATTAGTTAAACTTTAATCAAATTTAGTGGATTGGGTTTAATTCTTTTGTTATGAATGGAACGGCTTTACACGTTTCTATTTCAGCGATTCCCAAAAGTTTCAGGATTGAAATCAATGATTATCATTCTCGATACTCAAAAGTCTCCCCGTCCTCCTTAATTTCTTTATGTCACTCTTCCTTCAACCTTATTAAAAAAGTGAATGGTCCGAATCAACCCCTATTAATAACACAACTCGAACACAAAACGACCAACTGCCGCTCGAAATCGCCATCATTGACTCGCTTATAAATATTTACTATACATGCACCAAAACTAATTAAACGTTATTTAAAAAAATAAAAATCATCAATCAATCAATCGTTTCTTTTGTTGTTTCTATTTTGTCAAACATTAACGTTTTTTTTTTTCATGAGCATGAAAATGCAAAAACATGTAATTACTTTTTTCTTAAGCGATAGACAATTTATTTTGTTTATTTATATTATATTTGTTGTAAAATTGTATTTATTAGTTGAATAAAAAGTTGTCTATGCGTACTAGTGGATTGGGTTTAATTTATTTATTTATTATCTTCGTTTTATCGAAGTTCTATTCAATTTATTCCATGATGTTAACATTGATCTACATACTGATCGATTTTGTAATGCACTATGTTAATGTATATGTTTACAATTACTTCAACAAAACCTAAATGATTGGAAACATCGACTCATGATCCGTTTTCATGTCGTGTTCTAATATTAATCGTTAGCAACATCCGTGTCTATTATTTCTAGGAAATTCTCTCGCTCTTGAGCCACATGACTTCTTCTATCGTTAAAGACCTAGTCCAACGCCATCGAGTTGCTAAAGATTTCTGTATTATCCATAAACGTAACATTCTTTGTTTAAATTAAATCCAAATGACAATATTGTATTTTCATTAAAAATCTATAAGAATTTTTTCTAATATTTCTATTTATAATTATTTTCCATTTTTAAATAATAACATTTTAAATATTTCTGAATATAATAACAACCCTTCTTGATGTTTCATAAAAATGCTACATTAAATTTTCGAATAAATATTAATTTTTGAATTGTGTAAAGTTTTGTACATACAACTGATAAAGTAGAATGACTGACAAATTCGAATAAATAAAAAAACGCACACCTCATTGACATTTTGTTAGGTTGTGCAAAGCAAGTTGGGTGAGGGACAAGAATATGACGGGTGAAAACGGGTCCCTCTCATAAATTAAGAGTTATTTTTATTGTCTAAATGGAAAAGGTTTCGGGTCGCATTCTAATGGAGTCACATTATTTTTTATTTTATTTATTTTCTACTCCGTTTCGGTTATTTTTTTCCTCTTCATGTTCTTCTACCTTTTCGGGTTTAAAGTCATGTTTTATTGGACAAAGGGACGCCGGGTTCGGGTTTCCGGCTCCTTTTTGGTGCACAATTGATTTTGATTCGGATTCAAGTTCAGGTAGCTTTAATGTCGCCAGGTTATGATGGTCCCGCAATAAAAGGCATTAAGTGTGTTTCCGTTACGGTTAGCAATTACCGAATACTTACTAACTTCCAACTTGCCTAATAAATATCGTTTCATTTGCACTTCCGCAATTCTGCATTCCTATCTTGTTTCCCCAATATTTTTTCATAAATATGTCATTTAATTAGCAACTATTCTGACACTTAATAGTCAAAAATTTAAAAAAATATATTGTTATATTAATAGTTACCATGACATGAAACCTAAATGTCAGTTAGGTGTACCAACTTATCTTGTAATACAATGACAGTTGTTACATTGAATTGATAGCTGACATCTGTGTATAATAGTTGGTCAACCTGAATCAAAATCATTAATGATATACTTCATTTATTGTGAGTATTTATATAAAACTGTGAAAACAGAATTTCAATCATTTTACTCACAATAAATAAAGGATGACATAAGTTATATTGAATTGACAACTGAAATTTCTACATATCAGTTGATAAACCTGAATCAAATTCATTCATGATATCCTTCATTTATTGTGAGTATTGATGTAAAATTTTGAAACAGGAATTTTAATAATTTTACATAAACACACACACAGTAAATGAAGTATGAGATAAATGTCAGTCAGTTGTACCAACTTATCATGACATCTACTGACAGTTATATTGAATTGACAACTGAAATCTGTACATAATAGTTGGTAAACCTGAATTAAATTCATTCATGATATACTTCATTTATAGTGAGTATTGATGCAAAATTTTGAAAACAGAATTTCCATAATTTTACATATATACTCACAATAAATGAAGTTTGACATAAATGTCAGTCAGTTGTACCAACTTATCATGGAATCCAATGGCAGTTATATTCAATTGACATCTGAAATCTGTACATAATAGTTGGTAAACCTGAATCAAATTAATTCATTTATTGTGAGTATTGATGTAAAATTTTGAAAACAGAATTTCAATATTTTTTTATAAATACTCACAATAAATGAAGTATGACATAAATTTTAGTCAGTTGTACCAACATATCATGGAATCCAATGACAGTTATATTAAATTAACATCTGAAATCTGTACATAATAGTTGGTAAACTTGAATCAAATTAATTCATGATATCCTTCATTTATTGTGAGTATTGATGCAAAATTTTTAAAACAGAATTTCAATAATTTTACATAAATACTCACAGTAAATGAAGGATGTCATAAATGTGAGTTAGTTGTACCAACTTATCATGGAATCCAATGACAGTTATATTGAATTGACATCTGAAATATGTGTATAATAGTTGGTAAACCTGAATCAAATTCATTCATGATATCCTTCATTTATTGTGAGTATTGATGTAAAATTTTGAAAACAGAATTTCAATAATTTTACATAAATACTCACAGTAAATGAAGGATGTCATAAATGTCAGCCAGGTGTACCAACTTATCATGGAATCCAATTACAGTTAAATTCAATTAACATCTGAAATCTGTACATAATAGTTGGTAAACCTGAATCAAATTCATTCATGATATCCTTCATTTATTGTGAGTATTTATGAAAAATTCTGAAAACAGAATATCAATAATTTATTTTTAATACCAAATTTCAGATGTAAATGTAAAATATTCTTCATTTTTGATTATCATTTTACAATTATTTATTTTTGACAATTGAAATGTCAAAAAAACAAAATGACAACAGTAATCATTTGGGACAACAGATGTCGCGTTCTTGACATACATTATAACAATAATTACAGTGTTGTCCGACAAGATTGAAGATGGACGTAGGGTAATTAAGGTAATCATCTTAGATGATTTGACGATACGAGCGTGCGGTAATTTATTTAAAATTATTAAAACAAGATCTACGTTTCTTTTCTTTTTCTCTGTGCATCCGCACTATGTTTAATGAGAATGTTAATTGCGTAAATATTTTGTTCCGAGATAAAAGCACTCCGGCTCGAACGAATAAGCCACATATTTCTGGAGCCATTAAATAACTCATTTATGCGCACGTATAAATATTTCGGGGAATGCAATTAAAATCCGATACGTGAATAATAAATCAACAAAAAAAAATTAACACAAAATAAAAGAAGTAGAAAAAACAACAAACCAACTGGTTAATGTCTTCGCCACCTGTTGGTTGCCCAAATCTACTACGAACAATTAACGAACTGAGCGGGATTCTGCAACGCAACGAACGGATTACGCGGGGATTATGTAAGTGAGCAATCCAAATTGGCGCGATGATTCAAAGGGCTTTCCGTTTTCGCACGGAATTTTACTCTCATATTAACGCAAATATTATCTTTATCTACGTGTTGATTCGTACCAAAGCGTTTAACGTTTGATATTATTACAAGATTTCTTTGTTCTGATCACTGTATTTTGTTGTCTTCGAAAAATTAGAATCAATTTTATTAATTTCAAAGGAAACCAATTGTTATTCATCCATGAGTTACCCGCTACACACGTTGCTTAACTTTTACAAGTTGTCTAAGTTGTAATTACAAAGAATACACTGCAAATACACTGAGTTTATCTTTGACTAAATAATGTTATTGTTGAACTGTTTGTCGCGCAAAGAAACATATTAAATCGGAAACCGTTAGCCGCGACGGTCGTAATTCAAATGGATCTGTTATATCATCAAGCACGTTTGCATTCCTTCAATGCTAATGCGAATTCACTGCTCGATTATGAAAATATCAACAACAAAAAAATATGCTTGTCCATTTTGCACGAAATTGCCAAATGCATGATGCAAATAGAAATAAAATTGACTAGGTCGTTTCCAGAAGTGTATCTGCTGATTAGCAAAGAAACACTAAACAATAACAATGCAGCTTTTATCTGCAAGGTTCATTTATTTGAAGATTTCAATGTTTACATTGACATCTTCGCACAAATCAAAGTAGTAAACAAACAAAACGTTGCGCAATTATAACACACACCAAAATAAAAAACGTAATGTAAAACAAATTGTTAGATGGCGCTAGAAACGTCATTATCAATTCCGAGATGCTCCGAGCATTCGCGCCGGGTTTCGATTTTATTTCCATAATTAATGGTGCGACGTCTAATAAATCACAAGTAGAAGATTAATGCACAGTGCGGCCGCAGTTAAATCAAGCTAAATCGCACCATGTTGTATTGTGTCATCATCGATTTGCATGGCGAATTCAAAAAAATTATATACATACAAGTGTAACTAAATCCGTGGATTTTCGAAATTTATTGGACAATAATCCTCATAGATAGCGGAATTAACATGCCGGCAATATAATAACATTAAATATTATGTTTTACGTTACGCCATCTGTTGACAATAAAAGTACTATTTATTGAATGAATCAATAGTACTCTTGTTGATATTGCTTTATCATGTTATGTAATAGTGTTATATTAGTAACAAGTAAAGTTATAAGTAGACAATTTTACGATAAATATTCATTCATAAATATTATAAAAGTTACCGGATCGAATCTGAGTTTGGACAGGATTAAATTTAAATGAATGTCAAAAATGAACTATAAGTAAACACTAATAAGTAATAATAGTTAAACCCTTATTGTCATTAATATAGTATTAAAATTGATTTAACTAAATGTTAAGTAGAGAGTAAAGTACTAATTGCATAAGTATTTGTTTAACGTATCGTAAGTCATAAAGTGGAATACATTTCGGATGTGTTAATTTACATTTGAATGTGAATGTGAAATTAACAGAATTACAATTCAAATGTGAAATTAATGATCTATTAAGTAATTTGCGTCAAGCTCAAATTAGAAAATATAATAGTAGTAAACACTCCATTTAGAAAGTAAATTGCAACGAAAATTAGAATTTTCTGCGAATGTCTCATAAATATTTAATTCGATCCAGTCTCTCTCAAAATGTGCTTCCTCCTCCAAAGCCGTTATTGTAGTTCTCACCTACAATTACCATTCAATGCGTTGAGTTTACACGTTTAAAAAGACACAAAACGTTATAATTATATTAAAATGGATATTTTAGATTCTTTTTTATGAATGAGTTGATCAATGAAAACAACTTTAATTTTAGATGTATAAGACCACACATCGATTTTTACATAATTTGCATCTTCATAAATTGCAAATTACGTTCCAAGAAAATTGTAATTTTTTAAACGATTGTCACGTAATTTCGCGTTAAAAACTTATGTTCACACGGCAGAATCTATAAATGACGAGATGCCTTTTATAGTAAATGATAATTACACTATGATTCTTCTTTTTTTTTTTGGTAAAAAAATGTTTAAAATGACTTAAAGTCTAGACGCCAGGCGTTATAAAACATGACTTAGATTAAAGTGTAAATAAACGAGGTGTCTTACTCATAATGCAAATTCTAATGTTATTTATGTGCATAAAAATTATTAGATAAAAGCGTAATTTAGAACAGATCTTTCAAAATGAATGTAACTCGTTCACTATAGAAATCCCAATTTTCATTTGAATTTGACAAAAACAGTAACACATTATTAATACAAATTAATGATTTTTAATGATTAAAGTTATTACAAGTTTAATATAATTTTACGTTTTTTTTTTCATAAAAATTATGAAAATATTATCTTTAAACTTAATATAACTTTAAACAAAAATGATTGATTAAAAAAAAGTGAAATTTAATAAACAAATGTCAAAATTGACATTAGGAATTTGGTAAAAGGTTAAAAATTTGACGTATTCAATCAAATTGACATATTTCTAAAAATATATCATTATGAAAAATCAAGTATTCATTATTAATTGATACAACTCCATGAAATATGTGTATAATTAAAATTAATTTAAAAAGTTTGCAGCTAAAATGTTACGCAAATAAAACTTAATTACAAAAAAAAAATATATTTATACATTTTGTGAAATTGAAATGGCTTCATAAATTCGTTAAACCGAACGATTTATAACAAATTCAATCGAACATCAAAAGAGCCGCGCAACATTTCCGCAACAACAAACGCGCAAAATTGATATAACTCTATTAAATATGTAAACAAACAAAAAAAAAATATAATAAAAGTTATCAAAACACATTGACAGATTTGATAAATTCCATTAGGTTTTTATTGAAAAAATCACGCGTTTTTTTTTGTGTATGTTGCGTGGCTCTATCGATTGGGCATACAACGTAAAAAAAAATATTGGAAATAAAATAGGCAGTGAGTGGGCAAAGGGTACAAAAAAAAATAGAATCGGCCGTTCCATGAAAAAAATAAATTCGATGATATGAAGTGCAGTTGCAGTTTGGATATTTTAATTGAAGCCAGGGGCGGCGGGGCGTTGAAAGGGTGAACCCTTCTCCTCCTCCCATCCTCTCTCTGACTATGTGTGTGTTCTGGATGTAATTGAAATGGGGGTTTAATTAAAATGAACAAGGCATTCCGATATTTATTCATAGTCAATATTGGGGCCGTTCGCAGGCACACACACACTCACTCACTCACGTACGCACGCTTACACCCGAATTACACCATTTAAACAATTGCCACTCGTTTTCTTTGCGTAGAAAAAGTGGTAGCAACAACAATAACAACAAAAAGGGCAGAGCGTTTTCCTATTTTGTCTACGTTCTTGTTGTTGGTTGTTGATGTTGTCGATTGCCTGCTTCTGTGCGTGCGCGATGCGTTTACCGAGCGTGAGTCAGGCGCGTGTAAAAATAATCCTCGATGATAATTCGCAGGAACCTTATCGGATGACCGGTATATCGTATTGTTTTATACCGGATGATACGCAAGTGGGATTACTACCCATTATCAAGGCTTATCGACGATGTAATTGTACTCCAGTTTTTATTTTACTTTGTATGTTGCCATCTGATAGATGTGGATGATTAAAGAGGTTGCCTACCTCGAAACCAATCAGCTTATCATCAATGTTGATCCATTGTTGCTATTCGAATAATGTAGCAAGCGTGGATCTATGAAGATCGATTCCATTGATGATGTGATTGCACTTAATTGTTTTTTGTACTTGTAAGATTGATAGACGGTGCAGAAGTTTGAAGAGGTTGCCTACCTAGAATGCTCGAAACTAGGCGTTCCGAGAGAGGTTCTCGTTTTAGTTGGCCGAGTGGTACACGGCCGGCGGTGGAGGAGAGAGAAAAACGAGTTTTTGAATGAGTCACCAAGAAACACACGGTTGAATGGCAACGCTGGCCAACCGATGTCCATCTCGCCGACTATCCTTCATCCACTCTCCGAGCAGAACGAAAAACCCATAAGAAAGCAGCAACAAGTGCGAAAGAGAACAACGAAACATAAATATAGAAGAAGAAGAAAAAAAACATTGGTTTAAGCCCTAAAGAGGATGAAGGAAGAGAACGATAATAATCCAAAAGCGTTCATTCATAAATACACGTGAAGGAATGAATAAATAAATGCAGATGATCTTAAAAATCAAGTTTGGACCCGGATCTTCGCTAAATTTAACGCGCGAAAACGGGAAAAACCTTTAAGTTTTCCTCGGTCAAAGCTATTCGCGGCATTTTATCGTCGCCAATAAATTATTAGTTTTCCGACGTCAGTGGTGGTGGTGCTATTCGAAATATCTGGCGGAAAGCGCGCGCGTTCGCTCATTATCAAATGACCTTTCAGATATGCAAAGTGTTCCAGCGTATTTTTTTTTAATTTTACATTTTCCATTCCGTTGCGATAGCTATCTGCGGCAATAATCTGTTGCATTAGGTCAGTTCGTTATTATTATTGTAGATGGAAAGAACGACAGAAAGAATGAGAGAGAGAAGAAAAAAATGTAAATAATAATAACATTATAATATTAATAACAGCTATACCGCACATCGAGGAACAACAATGAGGCAAACCCAATTGGATTGTAAATTGCCTAATTACAATTTCAAATTACCAGTTTCCCAACACACATGATTCATGTTACATTTCGAAAATAAAAGCTTCGACTCTACGTTTAACAGAGAAACAAGAAAACGCTTGATAAAACATGAAAACTTCATAATCCATGTCAAAAGCTTCAATTCTAAATACTCAAAATACTATAGTGAAACAATTTGTCCCATATAAACTAATGTAAATAAAGGGTGTCCCAAAATTAACGCAAGATTTGAATTAAATAGAAAACACAGTTTTTAGTCTTCAGATATATTTTTTATATTGAATCATAAAATACAAATGGCGGCAAATTCAAATCTTGCGTTAATTTTGGGACACCCTTTATAATTTAATTTTACGAGTCATTTTTCTTACAATTTATTTTGCTCGTTAAGCGAAATGCTCGTTAAACGAAGTTCCACCGTACATTAACAGCAAACATGAAGTTTACAAGAAAAAACTTAATTCAAACTTGTTATAAAATTTTACTGCTTGTTATGACTTCATCTCCAAGCAAATATAATAAAAATAAAAAATTAGTAACTCACTTCAATTTTTTTAGATGATTCAGATTCGTTATTATTATTGTGCATGGAAAGAACGAAATAAAGAAAGAAAAAATGTAAATAATATACATTTTTAGTTATACAATTGACTTCGAACAAAAGATTTTTTTTACCTGATTAAGTAAATTGTTTTAAAAATATTATTTAGACAAAATAAGCATCTACTTCATTAAATTTAAAAGTAGAAACAGTAAAATTTGTTATGACTTAATCATAATGCGCGCACATATATTAAATTTAAATTCAGTTAAATTACTGTAAAATCTACCTCAAATCAAACACGATTTTAAATCTGAAACGTGTGCAGCAAGATTTTCTCAAACGTTTCATTAAATTTTATTACACTTATTTTTTTTATTATTGACTTTCTGTTTTTTTATTACTTCATTTGACGACTGAACGACGCACATATTTTAAAGCCCAAAATGAGTCCACTTAAATTCTTGTTAAAATCTCATTAGTAATAACGTGTGTACATTTTATTCTAATTTTCCAAGTTATGTTAGCAAAACTCTGAAATAACTTTAGAATATTTTGGATTAAGCTAATTATTAGTATCAAACAGTTTGACTGAGCAATTATCATAGAACGTGCGCATTTCTAGTTAATTCAGCAACATTGGCGCACAGTTAAATTGCAGTTGTAAAACAAAGCCGTGTTACATAACTATTAAAGTATTGTTGCATAATATGAAACAGAACTATATGCTAATTATATAATAGAAACTGCAAATGTTGTTGAAATGAATTAAGACTTATTAGTCTTTAAAATGTAATGTTGATTAAATTAAATTAATTGAATATAAAATAATTCATATTATTTCAAAAGTATAATACGTTTTAATAATCTTGATAATGTGCCTAAACTAGTCTTTAAGCACAGCAGTTTATACTTCAGGGGATTACTTTGTGGTTCTATAGGATTAGGTGTGTATCTTCAATGGATTTAAGCTGACAATTATTTCATTATGTATAGTATTATTATGAAGCTTTAGACTTAATCTAATAGCATCAAATATCGGATCTTAAACTAAACCAACTAAATAAACTATCCTCATTAACTTTAAAACGAAATGCCTATCAAATTGCTATAAATCAATCTTTAATTACCAATTATTTCACATGTGACAGAATATAAATATATATATAAATATTTTTATGTTGTTGTTCTTGTTGAAGTCATTTCGTTTTTAATTAGACGCAATGTTCGGTAAATGCGCAATTAGTTAAATCCCGTTTAAAGGTAAATCAT
This sequence comes from Nicrophorus vespilloides, assembly GCF_001412225.1. NCBI lineage: Eukaryota > Metazoa > Arthropoda > Insecta > Coleoptera > Silphidae > Nicrophorus > Nicrophorus vespilloides. Next base: position 32,725 of record NW_017095625.1, read on the forward strand.
CCGCGAAACTGTAAACCGATTCGACCAGCAGCAGCATTCGACGCACGCTTTGATCTCGTTTCTTCTTTTTCGACGTGCAATTCAAATGCGGTCTGTTTTTCTTTCGTTGAGTCGACTGCGAAAATGTCAAATTTGTTCTGCTCATTTGTTCCGAAAACAGGAAGACTCATACCGCCCCGAGAGACCCGAACGTTATGCAACAGCGGAGAACTGTGTGAAGCATTCTAATTCATCGGTTGTATCGGATTGGCATTTGCCGCCGCGAGACGATCGCGTAACGGTAGATTGTCATTTTCCTCGTTGAAAACGCAAATGAAATAATAATAATAATAATCGACCATTAAATGGAATTAGAATAATTAACTATTTCTTAATTGCTTATTTTTATATAATTGAATGATTGGAGAATTTAACTTGTCGCTTTTATTTGTCATGTATAAAATATAATGAAATTTGACAAATGATTATGTACTTGATTGTTTTGAAGTATAAGTTTTGAGACATAAATGTATATCAAGTATACTATGTAAGTTTAATAAAAGTTAACACAAGTACAAGTACAAAGTTAACAAGATGTACAATTGTCACATAATTGACAGATTATGATCATATGACGTTTATTAGGTATTTGACAATTGACAGCTTACAAAATTTCAGTATTTTCTATCAAACATAACACTGCATCCACACTATGGATGTAATCAGATATAAATATATAACAGGTAACAAAACTATGCAACTGCAATGAAATTTGACTGAAAATTGTATGTCCAAAGGATAGATAATGGCCATAAGATGTTTAGTAAGTATTTGACAATTGAAAACTTACATAAATTAAGTATTTTATATGAAACTTATTCACATAATACTGCATCCACACTATAAATGTCACGAGACATAAATGTTTATCTGGTATAGAAAACTATGTAACTATAATGAAATTTGACAGAAGATTGGATGCCCAATTATTACATAATTGACAAATGATGGTCATAAGATGTTAATTAAAGTATAATAAAATTTAACAGAAGATTAGATGTCCAATTGACACATAAGTGACAGGTCACGGTCATATGACGTTTATTAAGTATTTGACAATTGACAGCTTACAAAAATTAAGTGTTTTATATCAAACATATCTTCATAATATTGACAATTGACAGCGTACAAAAAGTAAGTGTTTTATATCAAATATATCCACAAAATAATTCGTCCACGTTATGAATGCAATGAGACATAACGTTTAATAAAAGTTGAGAAAAGGTCGAATGTCCAATTGTCCCACAATTGAAAGATAATGATCATTTGAAGTTTAAGTATTTGACAATTGACAACTTACAAAAATTAAGTATTTTGTATCGAAACATAAATGTAAAAATAGATTGTCATTCAATAATGCGTTTAATTGTCTAATTTCAATAGAAAAAAATACTTATTGTTCATTTATTTTACAGCATTTTACGTAAATGTCATCGATAAAGAACGTTCATTGTTGTGCGCTCGATGCAAGCAAGAAAGTGTAGAATAATAAATAATAAATTCGAAACGAAACTGTAAGTAATCAGCGCGAAAAAAAAGAACAAGTAATAGTAAAGAATAATACAAAATTAATGACGGCGTAATTGCGCAACACTTTCTATTGAAACCCTGAATATCGGGTAATGGCATCATCATCATACGCTTTCCAGAACCAGAAGAGGAGTCGACCGTAGTTTTGCAACGCAAACAATAACCATCGGAATTAAGTGCGAGCGCAGCGTGCGCATTGTTATTTATTAATTAATTAACGGATTTTGACATTTTGAAGGCGATCCTATTGATGCCGAAAAGTCAATGAACGTCAGAGAGAAAATCGCTTTTTTGTCTTCTGTCCAGAACAGGAGTAACAACAGTACTGTTCTTCTGTAACTCGATTATGTTGCACTATGGAGAATTGAATAATAGCGTGAAGTATGTAAGAAGCGTGTGCATGTATGTGTGTGTATAAGGGAAAGTAGTTCAAAAGGACGGTCGAGTGAGTTTGCAATTTTTCGAATCGATTAGAAGTAAAAAAAAATATGGTCGAAAGATTTTCGAAGTCGATACGGATACGAAAGAAGCAAGAGAGAGAGAGAGAACAAGAGTATATTCATCGATAAATAATAATAATAAATGGGGATATATTCTTTGAAAGCGCATTAGTTTAGGTCATCATAAATCACCGGAGAAGTCCAGTGTGCGATGGTCGAAGGAAGGAAGGCCAATTAAAATGCACACAACTTTTGCACAACTCTTAATGGTTTCTTAATGAGAACCATATTTATGCGAAATTTCACATGATGGTCAACACTGCTATACCCATGCATCAGCATCATCTACTCGCTCCCTCCTACACTACCACCGACGTTTCGTAATCCGCGCCATTATTATATTATTACTCTACGCTATTTCTTTGGAAACGATGGAACAAGAAAGAAATTAGCGGGAAATGAAAGCAAGTTCGATTTGTAACGTAGTACCAGAACGCTGCTTCGTTCTGTTCAGTTCACGTGCAACTTGTTGTTTAGACGAGAAAGTAAATAAATAAGCGCATGATAAGAGGCGCTATACAAGTTTATCTACCCCACGCAAAATTAATGTTACAAAAGCAATCTTGATCATCAATAACACAAATTAACCTATATTAAACTATACATATAGCAATATCTCGTATAGTCTGGGTTATCGGTTCCATCTACTATTTGAACAATTTGAAACCGGACTAATCAAGGAATATATAAGGCACAAAAAGAGACCTAATTTATGTATAAAAAAAAACATTTTTGTGAACTAATATTTTTAGAATTTATTTCGTTTTAAATTTTTTTTTAAACCGGACTATAGTGAATCCGGACTGATCGAAACCAAATTATTGCTGTATTACAAAAATAGTATACATTTTGTTATTTTTACAAATTATATAAAAAAGTATTGTCAATTGTCTATTATTATAAAAAATAAGAATTGTATATTAAATATATTCACATAATGATGTATCCACATTATGTCATGAATACCATAAAAGTATATCATGCATACAAAACTATGTAATTATAATGAAATTTGACCGAAGATCGAATGTCCAATTGACAGATCATGATCATATTACATTTATTAAGTATTTGACAGATTACAAAAATTAGGAATTTATTTCGTTTTGTAATTTTGTATACCGGACTTTGATGAATCCGGACTGATCGAAGTCAAACTATTGCTGTATTACTAAAATAATCTACATTTTGTTATTTTTGTATATAGTTTTGTCAGCTAGTTAAGTAAATAAAAGCACGAACTAATATTATTCTAATACTACCAATTAGAAATTTACCAATACAAAAAGAAAACAAATAACTGTACCTGTTATGCACTAATTAAACTAGTTATATGACCTTACTATTTTAATTAGTGAATAGACAACAATTGAATGTTTCCTGCTAGGTGAAAACTCATACAGATTGAAATAAAATCAGTATTATACAATTATTATTTATATAAAATAAATAGAATATAAATTATGAAAATTAACGAAAGAGGCACTTGTTGAAAGGTTGTAAACCACCATAAACGTTTTAGTCATAAATCAACTTTAAAGATTTATCAAACAAAAAGCTGAAACTTTTTAAAACATTACACCTACACCTATGATTAGCATCAAATAATAATGTATATTATTATGTAATTAAGGGAAGTTGATACATGATTTCATTCATAAATATTCACTAAAAAATAAATATTCACAAACAATGTATAAGAGACATCGATGAAGTGTCTTTGAATACTCCGAATTCTTGTTTCAAATAAACAAATACATAATAAACAAAACCATCAAAGCATCACCACCGACTAAAAAAAGAAAATTTGAAGAAGAAAGGGCAAGCACAAGTCTTGAGCAACTAACATTAAAACAAACTCAAATGAAAGTCACTAAAAAAGGATATTACTATAAACATGACTGAAGTGCATGTGTTGAACTAGTCACTAATTGAGATTTATTATTTTGTATTTTCAATTGTATTTATAATTGAAAACATCAGTAAGAAGGGAATTTGTTAAAAAAAATTGTATCAAAATTTGATATTTAGACTCGATTTTAAATTTTAACTAACTAATTTAAATTGCTTTTTTTCGATTTTAAATTTTATTTTCAACCGGAACAGAACCGAAATTTTTAGATAAACCGAAATCGAAAAACATTTACTCTGTTGTAAATATATTGTATCAATTGTGTATTAATTATTAATTTAGTCTTTCTAGGTATAATTAAAACAATTATATTATTATAATCTATTTTTATTTATATTTTAATTCCATTAAAAGAATAAATTTCCGTATTTGCAATTTCTATTTCAGAAAACATTGTTTTACCCAATTAACATAAAAGCCAATAACCGATGTTTCTCTATCTATTTATTCAACGTGTTTTATTATCAGCAAATCAATAAACAATGCATAATAATCTGTATTATGTAAACAACATTGCAAAACAGAAAGTAAATATTCATAGCTATCATCGCAATTAATCACTTTTAATTTATAACGTGTTTAATTGTTTAATTATATAAAAAAAATAATTAAACATTTCTGACACAACTTTTGTTTTTGCTCAAATACGTTCACAGCAGTGGTTCTTAAACTTTACAAAATTCACTTTAAATGTATTGATTTGGACATTCACTTTTCAATGTATCGTGTATGCAAATAGATTTAAATTAATTATGAAAATACTAATTTAGTGGAGCAATATATGCTTAATTAAATCGATATGCACATTTATTATGTATCATTTATATTTACATTTAATCAAAATAATTAACAAATAAATGAATTAAAGTTCAATTTCATTATTTATCAAGTAGGAATTACATTTAAATTAGAATTATTTAAATGAATTATTTTGGAAAATTAATGATGAATTACGATTGTCTAATGAGAAACATTCGTTAAGAACGCTAAAAATAAATGGCGTAATTTTTGACATAACAATTTGACATTATTGACGTATGTATTATATACCTATAAATCATATCATAACCTAAATATGCAAGTATCAATGAAAAGACACCTGTCATCATCAGATTCAATTTTATTCTTGCGCATTAAATTACGCGCTCATTGTATATTCTGCATCGTGTTTGTAGTAATTTTTATTGCATACACAAATAAAAAGGTTTGTAAATAGAGTGTTCCTTTTATGTTTCAGTCCGCTTTGCAATTGATTGATGGATCGATTGACATATTTTTTCAAAGTAGATAATGATGAGAAACGTCTTTCTGGTTCTTTCTAGATCGTGAATCATGAACGACCACATCCGTTTCAGAGTTTCGCATTCAGTTCCGAATCAGCGGTGTGATCTTTCTGTCAATTGCAGCTATCATCATCATCATTGACTGATTCGTATTTAACCTAAATTAGGGAATACCTCTCTATATATACAGATGAACTTAAATGGACGCCCGGCGTCACGGATGTGACATCCATCCACCTGTTGATTCGCCCGACAGACATTTCAATCTATTGTTCTGACAAAACAAAACACAAAAAAAGTGGAATGCATGCACAAAAACGGCGCATTGGGGAAAAAAGCGAGGGCGACAAAACGGCAATAACAAACGGTCCGTTACTGCAGAATTTCGTAAAACTAATAAACCGAAAATCATCGCCGGAATTTAATTCACGCTGCGTTTATTATTACTTTTTTTTTTGTTTAAATTAAATGTATTTCACTATTTCATTTTGAATATAAACAATAAATTGACGGACAATAATATAACAATTCCAATATGAATGTTATTTATGAAAATAAATAAATTTATATGTTTGGATAAATAACTTTCGGTCGTTGAACATAACTCAAATATATTTGAATGAACACTGGTAATGATGATTATTGCAGTAAATTTAATAAAACCTTTATCACAGTATTTGCATTATTTGCAACGTATATAATAATAATAATAACAAAATACTGTTAATTTTTACAGAATTATTTTTTATTATAAAAATTTGATTGTTTCAACAAATATGGTAATATTTTAATTTAATTATAATTTTATAAAGTGAATGAAATTATCTGACTATTTATTTTTTCTTCAAAGAAATTGACTTCAGTTATTGTAAGTTGTGTACGTATCAATTGCTGTCATTTTAAAATTGATGTCAAATTGACAGAAATATGACATCTGAACCTGTAATCAAGTAAATTATTTTTTACTATAAAAAATATGATAATTTCAAAAAAGAAATTTTTGAATCAAATTATCAGATTTATTTATTTTCTCTTCAATTAAATTCACTTTAGTTATTGTGAATTGTGTACGTAGCAATTGCTGTCATTTGGAAAAAAAAGATGTCAAATTGTCAGAAATATGACAGCTGAACCTGTCAACCTGTAATCAACGTAACTAAATTATCAGTAACTATTCAAATCAATAAAATAAAAGAAAATATTGCTTGTTACTATTACTGCCTCAATAATGTAAACTTTTGTTTCGAAAACTGGTATAAAAACATCAGTTTGAATCTATATTTCTTGAGCATTCACATAATAGTGACAGCTGTCAAGATGAAATTTACACAGTACAAAGTCATGATTGTAACGATCTTAAAAATGTATCACAGTATTTGCATTATTTACAACGTATATAAAAATAACAAAATACTAATAATTTTATAAAGTGAATCAAATTATTTGATTAATTATTTTTTCTTCGAGGAAATTGACTTAGTTATTGTTATTGTTTACGAAGTAATTGCTGTCATTTTAAATTTGATTTCAAATTGACAGAAATATGACAGTTGAAACTGTATAAACGTAATAAAATTTTCAGCATTGATTAATTCAAATCAATGAAACAAAAGTTGATAATATTTAGGTAGTAAATATTTCTTGTTACTATTTCTACCTCAATCACGCAAACTTCTGATTTGGAAACTGGTATACAAGTATCAGTTTGAATCTAAATTTCTTGAGCATTAACATAAATATGACAGCTGTCAAAATGAATATTTACAAAGTCATGATTTTAAACAATTTTAAAATAAAATAAATTTCTATTCTCTAAAAAATATTTAGAGTAATCTACAAATTGATACTGAAGTAAAAAAAATATATCGAATTGTTTTAATCTAAATGACTGATGCAATTTAAAATATGGAGTGAAAGCAGTGAGATTGACTTTGATAAACTTATTAGTATTATTACTTTACTGTTAAGGAAATTTTGTTCAATTGTAACGTGATAAGTTTTAAACAGAGCAATTTAAACTGTTACAAATAAGAATTTGTAACTATCTACAAAAAAACGTAATCTAAATACGTGAAATATGGAATTCAAACTTATTTTTTTAAATATGCTTAATTTTGAAACACAATGGTTGAAGTAATCATATGCATGACTAATACCTAATACAAATGATTGCTTGAAAGTGAATGACCAATTTTTCGATCGATTTATGTATGTAATGTGTCCAAGCTTATAGAGAATCGAAAATGGAATAGAAAATTTGAGAGACAGCTGCACATATTTTTTTTTTGTTCACTGATAAATTACAGCTGTGAATTTTGAATAACTTCCCCTCTAACGGTAGGACGAAGCCGAGGGGGAACTGAATCGGTAAGGTAATTCACAAAAAAATAATAATAGTAACTACGTCCCCTGCGTTTTTCATTCTGTTGCGTGGCATTATACAATATGCATTTTAATGAAACCGAAGATGTTTTGATGTCAAGCTTTATCGGGGAATGTGCTTGCGCGAAGCTCTTTTCTCCGCTTAAATTTTCTTCGTTTTTTTTTCCTCTTCACCTCTCCTGCTTTACTTTTCTTTTATCTGCAATCCACATGCTATTATTGGAAATGGTTCTAGTTTTGCAACAAATGGCTTTATAGTGTGATCGGCCGGCGTTCGTGGAATCAATTGCGAACTGTTGTGTCCCTCCGCTTCTCGCTGTTGACATTGTTGTCTCGTTGCACACGCCGCATTTCCTAAATGCTTCACCACTAATTATGGCATACAAATTGATTCCTAGCACTGGATTCTTACCGTTCATTTGCTTCTTCCATCTTTTTAAGTGCTTCTCTTTTATTTGGTCGACGGCGACCCTTTAAAAATTCTTTTCGCAATACAAGAGAAGGAGAGTAGTTAGTATATACTATATAGTATGAAGAGGAGAATTTGTCCATGCACGCTTCAGGAGCTGAAGAGCAGAGAAGTCTTCGGATTATTAAAGTGCCAACGACGAAAGGAAAACAAGCAGAAGAAGATGATGATAATCTGCCTAGATTTCGCGGCGAGCGGCGGCGTTGCCCGATTGTGCGCGGCGCCGTGCACATTCAGGGGAAAGTCCAAAGTTTTCTGAGCGGAGCGGAGGAGCGCCGCGACGCCGCTCAAAATAGACCGAAAGTAACCTTTTCCGAAGCGGCGGACGCGTCGAGAAAGAGGAGTACCAAACAGAACAAAAATAAATAAATAGGATAGGAGCAACGAGAGTTGGAGGATGTTCTATTCCGAACTCTCATATAACGCATAAAGAGGCGCACGATTCTCATCTCTTCTTCAAACTACTGCAGCAGCAGCAATCGAGTTCTGCAATTAAAAAAAAAAACGAAAAGCTAATTGATCCCCATAATTAAGCCATTGTTTGTTTTCCGCAATGAAATGTTTAGCGATTGCGAAACGAGCAATTATTTTAACCGGATTACGTAAAACGACAGTTTTTACTCGGGGTATTATTTTTGTCTCGCCACTTCGCACGATTTTATTTCCAGTTCATTCTAAATATTGACAAACGAACGAATAATTTATTTCAGAAGCAAATTACGAATGTTTTAAAGTCAAAGCGTTACTCATTAAACTTTATAATTGAAACTTTCTTCCCAATAATTGTTGTAATTACCAAGAGTATGAAATGTCAAGTTAATCCGTAATCTACATCAAAAGAACAATTAAATTGCTTTGTACCAATATAAAGTAACAATATCCTTTATTATAACATGATACAAGATGATTAAATAAAATCTTGATGAATTACAGTTTTTAATAAGATATATTGCTTCCACTCTATACATAACACGAGACAAAAATGACAATCAGGTCTACCAACTACTATTTGTTATATAGACAAATGACAACAAATTGGCATATACAAATCCTAACCTTGATATTACTATTTAGTACACATGATTGTCATTTATGTCCATTTTTATACCATTAAAAATAACGTTTAATAACGTTTAAAATAGCTTTGTATATTAGTATTATTTACAAATTTTTATGATCATCGATAAAGTTAGAATTGAAATTACACATAGATTGAGTAAATGAAACGTTTAAAGCAACGCTAATTCCCGTGTCGTTAAAATAAACCGAGGAAATAAGTGTTTTCTTTCTTCATACTCGATTTCTGTTAATTACGTGAACACACCGATGCCAATATTTATTCTGCTTGTTTGAATAGGCTAAAAACGTGTACAATAGTCGATAATTTCAATCATATTTTTAAAATCGTCGTAACCCGATTGTATATATCCATCTCTCTTATAGCGTCACGTTTTATTTGTTATTTCCATATAATACGAATTTCCTCATCTCGATACCGCTTTCATCTTCATATCCAATTTTCAATATCTACTATTCAATGAAATGCACTGATTTTTATTCTGTTTTCAAATAAGAAATATCATCAAAACGATTCGAACGTAACGAAAATATTGATATTAGCAAAGAAAGAAAAAAAGATAATATTATTAATATCAATCAAGCGATCAATCAGAAATTGTGCTACTACCACCATAATTAGAAAAAGCTGTTATTATTATTATACCTACTATCACTTCTATTTACAAATACATTATCATTTGTAAATAGAAGTGATAGTAGGAATAATAATAACATCAGTTTTTTTTGTAATTATGATGGTAGAAGTAGTAAAATATTAATATTATTAAATATTAAAATTTATATTTACAGATTTCTTTAACAAATGTCTGATTTGTATAGTAATTGAAAACGAAAAATAAAAAATATGAATATTGACATATTTATTTGACATTGACATATATTGTCATTTGTCATATTTTGACACTTGAAATTTATTAATTTTTGCAGTAGTATGAATAAAAGACAACTTAAAGTTGATTTGAATGTTGAAGTAAGTAAATAAAGTGGAGTATAAAAGTAGTAGTTACGGTATATGTTAATATAGAAATAGGAAGTAGTACAATTTTCATTCATGCATCCGATCGTAAGGATCATCGCCTACACATGCATACAAACACAACACAGAAATGGGTACACTGTGCGACGCAATTGCAAGATTCAGACGGTAAATGGTACTAAATGGATGTAAATATCAGTAACCTGCATTTCAGATATTGTTGTCTATAAACGGTCTAAACGGATTTACATATTTCCCCATTCGGGTTACGCAACGCGAGTATACATTTATTTATTTCAGTTAAAAACCAGAATGCAAATACCTTGCGAAGTTTGCGCGGTTAACACGAAATATAGGTTATTTATGCAAAACATTCTCAAACTGCAAATTGTAACTTAAATATAGTCGGAAGATAATCATTAAATGCCTTCAATCAAACAATCCGTTCTTTCGGAAGATGATTCGAAGTGGTTAGATGAGTCAATGACCTTTTTGCATAAAGATTTGTTGATGTAATAAAAAAAAATGAGGAATCGAAGTCGATGTGTGTACATCATTCGCCAATTGGGGAAAACATTCCGTTAAAGGTATTGCTGATACACTCTCAAGAAGAGTTCGAGAGAAAGAGAACGAAATGTACGTATTTTTTGTTGTTGTTGCTGTCGACACAGCGCAAATATGACAAGAAGCGAAGTTTAGATCGTGCTCTAATGGATCTGAAAAAAGTGTATGTATGTATAAATAAATACAGTTTTACAAAAAAAAAACGTATGTGTATGAAGAAGGATCTGGGTTTCGGAGTAAAAAGAAGATATACGTCGCTAATTGGAGGGATCAACAGTGAGTCATGATATCCTGGGATTCCGTCCAAAGAAACGTAACCGAAACCGAGATTTGGCATAAACGTAAAACGCTGTGGTAAATGGTGAATAAATGGATGTCGCCTCCGATCCGAGTTTTAAGTGCGCCGAGCGAGTCGCACCTTTCACTCTATGCTAATGAGTTGTTTTATAACGGTCCAGTGTAAGCAGTAATCACACACATACACACTCGCTCAAACATGTACACACACGTACACACTCTATTCGTTAATCGAACGCAATTATACTTGCAGCCAGTATATCCACAACCTAGGCTACGGAAAACTATCATCAATTTCCGTATTGAATACACTCATACCTTTGTTATACTTGGTTATAATAAAAGTAGTGAATAAAACATGTAAACAATATTTGTATGTGACATTTCGTGACAGTAGATGTAAAATTGTTACGTGACAGTTGCTAATGACATACAATTGATGGAAATGGAATCCACTGGCAATGAAACTTTTCATTTGAAATAAACAAAGAAATACTATGTTTTTCGCAACTTTAAGCGCAAAGTCTGTTTAGCCATGTATCCTTTGTATATGTATTATTTTATGTATGCACTAAATTTCAGTTAATACCAATAATCTCTACTGAAACTAAAACAGATGTAAGTTCCTTATGATTACTTTCTTAAATAAGTAGTTAACCATGTATTATTAAAGTAGTTACATAAAGACGTATCGAATCGAATTGACATATTTATAGAAAACTTTGACATAACCTATATAAATGAACCAATTGGTTTCCTAGGTGATCTAGGCACAACCGTACTTTTCTTTCGTTCTTGTATAAACATAGTGACATATTGAAAGAAATCTATCTAAAAATCTTGACCCGAATCTTGCGTTAGCCATCGAGGAGATTGCATTAATCCACCACGGTTTTCTACAAAACAAGAAATGATACGAATTTGTCCGAACCAACTGGGGCGATGGCGAAAGTCTTTACAAAACTAATGTGTTAGTTTCTTGCCAGTTTAGAAGCGAAGTAAAAACAACAACAAAAAAAAACACAAATTACTTTTCTTTGTCCGCTCAAATACGTTTACATCCACGTTCGAAATGTTAATATTAGCATTTATCACCGGAAATCCTTTAATTATTAAGTTAATCTTTACATCAATGAAACGCGCACACTTTACTCGTGAATTAATATAATATAATGTAAATAGAATAACAAACAAATTATTTTATCCAAATCAACGTAATTTCATTTAGTTTATGTTGACCTAATCAACTTTGTTTACATTATATTTTTCATGGTTGCTTAGTTACAGATTTATTTATATATTGCGTTATCTTTAGTTACTATATAACCTGTCAATTAGTATTGGTATTAATGGCAAATATCAAAACAAACACTTGTGTAGAATGCAAATGTTTGAAGCGCGAAAGATTGTAATAAAATTCGAATATAATACGCAGCATAAACCATGTTATTAAAAACAAACGCTAATGCCAAATGTCATTCTTAATCACTGTCAACAGGAGTTCAAAATGTGTACAAATCGTGCGTATTATACTCGAGATGGTGGCTATTAGTTTTTTTTTTTGTTCAACGTTCGAAATAGAGCACATATAGTTTTTTTCTCTTTTCTTTGTATTAGATTACATGAATCAAAACGTTCTTCGTTTCCTTTTTTTTTCTTCTTTTCTTCGCGACTGACGAAACGATAAATTTCCGACCATCTTTTCATATATGAAAGGCTTCAGTAACAAACGCGAATCGATTTCGAATTTGTAGAGGTCGGGCTTCTTCTTTCGTGTCGAATGATGATGTCCTTTATTGCACCGAGGCACGACAATTATGAATCAGGCGTCGGCCTATTCCCAATTACGAGCTCGAGTTTGCAGCAAGTAACATTTCCAATTGACTTCAATAAAAGAAAACAAAGAGATATGAAGATTTTGTGATCATAAAACTGTATGTGCGTGTGAGTTTGTATATATATATACATTCGAGTTGAAAGAGGAACGGAATCAGGTAGGTAATTTTGGTTGAGCAGTCAAATTGGTAACGGACTGTTGCCTCTAATCAGTGGCGAGTCCGAGACGATTTATTAGTCCAGACTTGTCATCCCCCTCGCACTCCGCTCTTCGGAACGGCTCAAAGAGAGAGAGACGGTGAAGGAAGAGACGAACTGCGGCGCTGAAGAGAGGACGAGGCGCTTGTGGTAAAAGGAGGAAGAAAAAAAAAACGTATACACACAGCGAGACGAACAGCCCGACACGCACAGCGGTAAAAGAAGAGAACCGATGGCTATCTTCGGCTTCTAGGAAGTCCAAATTACGCTGCAGCCCCTTTTCTTCTTTAATCATTTAACCCGATTTTCGGTTTCATTGCCGATTGGAACTTGTCCTTTTTATCTCAAATGCATTCTCTTTGTCTACCTTTTGGCCATTGATGGATGGATAGATATTTTACGTGGGGAGGAGAGGAGGTCTATGGATTGATGAGCGGGCGGTGGATGCGGAGGAGGGGGAGCGCGAGGGAGGGTGTTTCGAGCGAAGCTTGGTGTATCGGTTTCCGGTTTCCGGTGGTAGAGATGAGTGTTTAATATAAACTGCAAATGAACATAACCAACGAGAATTCCAGGTGAATACCAAAGTTATTCCGGTGTGGATATGCAAACAATGCTCGAATTATTATCACTCTAAATACAACGCACATACACACGAGTTGCCGGCACACGGGGGAGCCCAAACAAATGCCTCAATTGCTTCCAGCTATTTATGTATCTTTCTGAAACTCTCCTCCATCCTCCAAACCCAATCCACAACGATCTGTGGTGGTGTGTGGATTTATTTGGTGTGTATAGAGCAGCGAAGTATAATCAAATCAACTATATTTAGCCGAATCGAAAGAGCAACACCTGAGTGAAAGAAGAGACTACTTCTTGTTCCATCACTATTATTCGGGCCTTCGGAGCGAAGGATTAAAATAAAAGGGTCTTCTCTGCACGGTTGGAAACGCTCACTCTCCTTTTTCTTTCCCATCGCGACCGGTTCTTGTTCTCTTCTTACACGCTAAATACGATGCTATCAAATTAAATTGATGATGGTCCGAACCCGAACGGCCGCAATGTTTAGGGCCTCTGCTCCCCCATACGTTTCTTTAAAGCCAATTGATGGTCGTGCGTACAGAGAAAATGAAATCGCGTTGCGTAATATCCTTAGCACAATTCCGTATTCCATATGCTTCAATTATATTCATTAAACGACGATTATTCTACTTTATGCAACAAAACGCATTTTCTTATTTCAATCCAAAACTTTTCACGCGCAACGGATACTGCTTACAACGACACGTTTGCTCTGCGCAAACATTTACACGGAAATTCACTGAATTGCTTAAAAACCTCTCATTATTACATTATAAACACTTTTAATACTTCTGAAGTAGTTATAACTCTTTATTAATCAATATTTGGTCTCTTATTAACTTATTTTATAGATTGATCATCATATAATATAGAAATATTGGTTTATTGTAGCAAATAATATTTATTGCTAAGATTAGTAATCATTATATAATATGAAAACATTTGTAGTGTGTAAAAATTTAGAAGAAAATTCACTAACTTGAATTTCTCAAAAACCGAAATACGTGATTTATTAACAACTATATACTTTCAAAGTTGTAGTAATTAAGTACAATTATCACTCGTCTTACACTGTATTTTCTTTACACGTTTTCGTTTTTACACGGTTTAAAAACATTTAATTTAAAAAAAAATCAACTAAATTTTCGATTTACACGTTTTTCTCTGTGTAAATTGGGGGTTTTGACAATCAATCTTTAATAACTAAGTTCTTAACTCGTTATAGAAATTGATCATAATATAAACTTAAGAACGTTTGCTTAAGATAAACATTTCAACTTCAGTTAACTGAAAAGTTTAATTGCTCATTAAATTACTCGACTTATTAAACATTATGTATTTCCAGAAACTACTGTACCAATTAGTACTTATTAGCTTCTACTTAGAGCAGTTAGAACTTATTGTTCTAACTTTAAATTACACTTCAATAAAGAATACTTAAAAACGTTTACTTTGAGTAAACATTTCTTCACCTACATTCAATTCCTTAAAAAAAAATCACCTTAGTTTACAATATTTTTTAAGATTCTGTACAATTTAGAACTAATTTCTTTAGCAATAAGAATATTTAACTTAATTTACAGATTAATCAAAATCTAACAATCAAGTAATAATTAGATAACAAAAAAACACATTCATTATTTAAAACTTATAAGAAATATTGTAAGTTCTATAAATATTTATAAACAAACTTAAAAAAAGAAAACAAATATAAAATTTATAACTATGTCATAAAATTATATAACTTAACAGGTCTACAAATTTGACAGAAGCATCAGTAAACAATACAAATTAATATTGCACGAAGAGTGAAAAGTGTGTCATCATTACTGTTACTGTTCATTGTATTTGTTTATAGAAATGTAAATATTTGAAAGGAAGTTCAATAACTGATTTAATCATTTAAAACAATTATTTACTCAATCAATTTGTCTATAATAAATTGGTGATTGAAATCTTCATTCTATTCATTCTTCACTTATGTAAAGTTACCAAAATTAGAGTTATTGTTGAGACAACGTAAACATTAAAAATGTATAATTTAAGTAATATTTATAGATTTTTTTTACACGTAAACTTTGAATATATTTAATACGCGTTGGTGGATTAAACCCACGTCTTTTGATGATGTTATTAACATTATAACTTATTAAATATCTAAAAAAGGGAATCAGTTGACCCCAAAGGAAGAATTGCAAATGCCAATAATCAACAAACACATTATTACAACGAAAACAAACTGGATACGCAGTTTTTTCATTACTAAATAATCAAGTGTAGCGATTCTGATAATTGATCGATGAAGTAAATATTTGCGTTAAATTGTATATTAATTGCGAACGCATCCATCGAGCGAAACAAGGATCGACGATATAATTGCAATAAGCGATTATCCGAACCGTTGCTTAATTGATACCAGTAATTACGACCAACGACAATCGTATTTAGCTATTTGACTATTACACGAATATCGTTGGGTCGAGAGAAGAGGATTTGGAGCGAGATTGTGGGCTAATCTGGTGCATATTAGTTAATCGAAAATTTCGGATTAAGTTACACAAAACACATCGACTTTTAGTACCACATGAAACGGGGGTTCATTGTTTTGGGACAAAATCAATTTTTGATTACGTAACAAAATAATATAAATGATTTTAATGATCGTTAACAATACACAATTGAATTATATGAAGTTAATAATTTGTATCGGTTTTTGTACGCTCCGAAATGAACGTTCAACGTCACATAAACGTGCGTCAATTATCGAAATTTAACTGTGATTTTTGTTGCATTCACCGAACATTTTTTTTTATATATAAAACAAACATTAATTGAATGCACAACTTTTGTTAATATTACAACACTCTGTTACATTTAGTTTTCATTTGATCAATGTAATACGTTGAATGCACCTTTTATTTTAACATCAAATGATGAATTATTCATTGGATCATCAATATTCATGGCGCGCTGTTATGAAACACTATTTGATTTTATAATTTTTTGGGATTTTTATTTTTTTGGCTGGATTTGCAATTTTTCGTAACGTGATGTTAATTATACTAAAAATGTTTGGTTTTCGTTATAGCATTTAAATATGTAGATAAAAAAAGTGCAAAATTCCAATGTTTGGATAATTGTATAACATTTTTCTTATGGGAACTGGAAGATCTTCAACATGAGCGTCAATTATCCGAAACGACTTGTTGAATTGAACCAATAAAGCGTGGATAATTGACGTACGCTTTGGGTATTCGGAAAGATTGTTGGTGATTCTTATTTTATGTTGATGTTTGTTGAATGAATGTAGAGTTGAATACTTTTAATCAATTCAAATACATGTAAATAAACACGATTAAATATTTATTTTATTTATATTTGTTCCCTGTATATATCCTAGTAATAGCGTTAACATTAGATTACAAATCGTGATTTTTGTTTATCCATAATATTGCTATTTGTATTATGATAATTTTCAGTAATATTACATTACAAATTTGCTAAAAAATTGCGAAAAATGAATAACAACCAATTTTTTTTGGTTTTATAAGAATTTTACCAAGTAAACGTATCAATCGTAGAAATACTTGAGATTGTAAAGTCACCATGGTCATTACCAACAACAAATTATACCAAGAACTTGAAGTTCAAAGCGCCGAAGAGGTAATTACAAGTTTATCTAGGTACTACACAAAGAGAGACTGGATTCAGTGAATTGGCAGTTAACTGACAAACTGGACTACTTTACAAGGAAATGGTAACGCTTCTTGTGTATTTCAGTTGATAACTGTAAAGGAAACTTATAATTTATTAATAAGGAAATTAATAATTAATTTGCTGCATATTATGTGGTATTTTAAAAGACTCTAATTTTAATTATCTTAATAATTTTATGACAATTCGAATCATTTATATAATTCTAGTTTGAATTTAATAAATTGCAGTTAACTGACAAATTAACTGATTTTCATAAGACAGTTACAACAAAATTGTAACGTTTCTTTTATGACAATTTGAATGTTTTGTTTTTTTTTTAAATAATAACTGTGGACAAAACATAAATTATATTCATTTTAAAGTAATTTATTGAATATTTTTAATGAAATCTTTACATTTTATTTAGAATTTAATAAATGAACTGATTTTCATAAGATGTAACTGTCAATATGGTAACGTTTCTTTTATGACAACTATAATACTTTGTTTCTAAGATAATAGTTGTAGATGATACTTAAATTCCTTTCATTGATATCCTGGAACTAATTTATTCAATATTTTATGGTATTTTAATGAAATCTTTATATTTCATTGCACATAAATCATTCGATCGTAGCAACAAAAATTGTAACGCTTCTTTTATGACACTTTGTATCCTTTTGTGTATTTCACATAATAACTGCAAAGGAGATTTAAACTCTATTCATACTGTATATTTTATGGTATTTTAATAAATTTATTGCACTTTAAGAGTCATCGTTAATAAAAATGCGCGGGAATTTTAAATTCAACCAATCAGATGCGGTGTAATACGAGGAGCCACAGCTTCGCGCTGCATTAAACAAAAGCTTCGCGATGAATAATGTTGAATAATCCGGAGAAGTAAGTGAGAAAGACAGTTAAACTAAGTAGTAACGCTTCTTTGATGACACTTTGTATCCTTAGTGTATTTCAGGTAATAACTGCAAATCCATTTTTAAACTCTATTCATTGACTAATTTACTTTATGTATATTTTTATTAAATTTGTTACAATTGAAGAGTCGGTAGTTATTGAAGCGGTAATGTAAATAAATATGAGCGGGAATTTTAAATTTGACCAATCGGGTTTGGTGTAAATCAAGATGCATTAAACAAAAACTTCGAGATGAATAATGAGAAAAAGAATGATATTGACACAAAATTATCTTCATTGATTAATTATTTTATGAAATTTTAATAAATTTATTTGAATCGATGGTTATTAAAGCAGTTATGTAAATAAAAATGAGTGGGAATTTTAAATTCGACCAATCGGGTTCAGTGTAATTCAAGGAGCCTCGCACTGCATTAAACAAAAGCTTCGAGATGAATAATGTTGGATAATCCGGAGACAAAAGAGAAAAAAACGAGATTGACAGTTACAACAAAATGGTAACTATTTTTGTATGACACATTGTTTCGTTTGTGCATTTCAAATAATAATTGCAAATGAACCCTAAATTCTCTTAATTGCAAATTTACAGTATATTTTATGGTATTTTAATAAATTTATTTGATACGATTATTAAAGCAGTTATGTAAATAAAAATGAGCGGGAATTTTAAATTCGACCAATTGGGTTCGGTGTAAATCGAGGAGCCACAGCTTCGCGCTGCATTAAACAAAAGCTTCGAGATGAATAATGTTGCATAATCCGGAGACAAAAGAGAAAAATAACGAGATTGACAGTTACAACAAAATGTAACTATTCTTTTATGACACATTGTATCGTTTGTGCATTTCAAATAATAATTGCAAATGAACCCTAAATTCTCTTAATTAACAAATTTACAGTATATTTTATGGTATTTTAATAAATTTATTTGATACAATTATTAAAGCAGTTATGTAAATAAAAATGAGCGGGAATTTAAAATTCGACCAATTGGGTTCGGTGTAAATCGAGGAGCCACAGCCTCGCGCTGCATTAAACAAAAGCTTCGAGATGAATAATGTTGCATAATCCCCGGAGAGGCAAAGAACGAAGATTGAGAGTGAGGGAGATGGAGATATGAGAAAAAAGTGGTCAGCGGTGATTTAGCCGTTTAATTAATTTCGCAGTACGCAGTAACTCGATATGCGTCGTCTGGTAATGAGCATAGGCTAAGTACAAAAGCGAGCATTGCAACGGAACAAAGGCATTCCATCGTCAATAGGAACAGCTTCAAACCGGGATGAATAGCCCTGCTTGTTAAGACAACTTATTTAATTCGCCGTATTCTTTCTTTTCCGCCTCGCACGTCTTTGTCTCCACCACCTCCACCTCTACTTCGTAGTTCATTCGTTTTTGCATTTGGAAAATGTTATATCCTCTCTCGACGATGGAAAGTGCTGCCGCAAGACGCGGCGCGCTGCACCGTTATGAAGGCGGATGAGAAACCTTCCAAGAGGTGGAGAGGAACATAGAAATGCGCACACGATGTCCCATCGATTCCGGTCCACCGAGCATTTTCAATAATTGGCTAGAAGAGAAGCACTTTCGCGAAATCAAGCAACTGCTATTAATGAAAAAAAAAACAAAAAGCAACAACCAAATAAAAAAAAGCGAAACGAGTATAGTAAATCTAAAAATAGCTAAATGCTAAACCGTGATCACCAAATCAATTAAGCTATTTACTTTACAGTCGCGATTTTTATTGGATGATCCTATTTCGGATCGGCGGGGAAAAAGGTCAAAGGAAAAGTCCTGTTCCTTTTTTGTTGTTTCCAACGTGAAATATTGAAGGAATGCCGGTGCGGATGGAGTAAAATTAGAAATTAATCAGTAGTGATTCTTGTTAATTTGTCTCTATGGGAGCCGACTGCGAGAATGTATCGTGTAATAAATATAAAGGTCAACGCGTCTCGTTTGCGGCCAGATCAAAAGAATTCAATTATATATATATATATGAAGGGAAAGAAGAGAACAAAAAAAGTAAATAAGGTGAAATAAAACAAAATGCGGAGAGGACAACGACAACAAAAAAAAAGAGAGTCTGAAAGGAGATAAATGGGAGAGGGAAGGGAATAAAATAAAGGAGAAGAAATTCTGAAATGGAAGGCTAAAAATCTCTAAGAATCCCGAACGCTTGTTACAGATATGGAACTTAATTCCTGAGATAAACATCTCTCGATGCAGGCGCATTTTTTACCATCCTCTGTATAAATACTACGGCATACACACATACAAAAGCGCATGCCGACCATTTTTCAACTGTAGATATATATATATATGTGAGTATACCCCTAAGAGGAGAGAAGAAAAAAAATCGGAGGGGGAAGAACATTCCGAAAGGGAAGAGAAGAGGTAAAGACGATGGAACGAAACCAAAAACGAAGAACAAAAAAAAAATAAAAATCCGACGAGTATGTATGCATGTGTATATGAGCAAAAGACAAAAAGCAGAAACGTTACAACGAAACCAGTCCGTGTTGCGTAACGTCCGATGTGTTGTTTGTATGCGTTTGTTTCTCTTTCTTATAGCTGGGAACGCGGGTGGATCGGAAATCGCGACTTGGCCCATGCGAGCGAGCAGCAAGCAGGAGCAGCAAGACCCGCGCGACCTCGGTAAAAATAGAAGAAGTGTATTGCCGAAAATGTCAGATGGACCGTAAATCAGTCTCGCGCCGGCCAATTGGAATCAATTCCGAATTTTTCCCGGCCTCAGCATTCGCAGTTCTCGATTCCATTGCATATCGAACATACATTGCCAACCATCTTTTATTCTTTGGTATGGAAGAGTAGCAGCAGAAATGTCGCGCGCGTTCTATTTAGATTTTCTTGGAAAAACACTTCACGCATAGGAGAGTCGAGCGGTAGCTGCTGCTGCCGCTGCTGCTACAGCTTCGGTTCTCTCTGCTTAGGCTAGCGGAGTGCTAGTAGTAGTAACAGCGGCGAGAAAATGAAATGTCAGTTGATGGCGTTTTTGAAAGTACCGTTGCTCTCTGGTCGGTCGCAGCGGCGACTTGGATTATTGCACAAGGCTTCCTCCTCCTCCGCCACCTCTCACCGCTCTTCGCGCGCTTACTCTTTCTTTTTGCTCCGTGTATTTCCCTAGGAGCAGTTTGTTAACATGAAACTTAAATATATATTTATTTAATGCCTCTACTTACATAGCCATAATAACCATTACAAAACTCTTTCCATACTTTTATCACTTCATCTCTTGCGCCCGAGATATATACAGCTACTCGCACCGCACGACGACAACTCTCGCCTCTAAATCCAAACATAATAATATCAAATCCGCCTTCAACAACAACAAAAGAAAAAGAAACCAAACAACCAACAGACGAAAAAAGAAAAGATTCTCCATCCAACAGTTACATTTAATCATCTCAAATTACGTTTCGCTTCCCCTTTTTTTGCCAGTGGAAGTGCTTCAATTTCTTCTTAAGACTTGTTTTTCTCCGCCTTCTCAACTCTATATTAATTCTGCTCTGCGCATATTTCAATTCTACATTTCATCCTTGGCTTGTCCATTTCACTTGCAATCCTTATGATACAACGCTTTGTTATTCAACAATATTATATTTCAACTTGTTGAGCATTTTCTTCTCCGAAACATTTCTCAAAACCTATTGTAAATTCTAAACCAAATTATCATATTTTATATATTTGTTTTATATAAGTCAATAGTAAATTAGTTCAATAAATACAAAGTCTATTCCAAATTATTAAATAATTACACTTATCGGGTTTCAGTTGCTGCTTAAAATCAATATTTGTAGATTTTAACGATCTTCAGCAGCTAAATATAATAATGTGCAAATATATTAGTGTGCTCCCAATATTGCAGTACATAAATTGTAGAAGTTAGTGTTCATTATGCAATTTATTATATACAGGACAAAGTATACTTCCCTGTAGAAAAACTTATTTTAAGAACTCTTATTTATATAATTGTTTTTATAATACATCATTATGTAATTAAACTCATCAGGTTATAATCAAATATTTATATTATCCATTAAGCAATGAGACAAAATGGATCAAATTCAATAATATTTTCTCTCAACTGTATTTCTAAAATTTTGAAAGACTTTTTTTACAATTTACAAAATCTATTCGCAATTCAAGAAGCATTTAGAGTTGTCTTGTCTTAAGAAAATATTGACTTTAATGATATGAATATGCCAAATATTGTTGCTTTCAAATCATAATTATTTTGTGTTGCATTCATGTCTTAACATGATTGACATTTGTATCACTTGAGTAATTAATTTTTCTTTTATCTCCTTCTCAGAGTTTAAAATTTTTAATGGTTAGATAATTAAAAATTTAACAAAACTAATTTCGTTTGATTCGATAAATATGTATAACGAAGAAAATGATGTCTTTTTTTATTAGTTGATTAACCATCAAGTTTTAGATTGTTAATTGATGTAAAATCATATGAATCCTACTAACTCAACAAGATAAACACTTTCAGAATTGATTTATTGCTTATTGTAAGATGATACTGATCTAAAAGCAAGTCAATAAAGGTGTGCTTGTTTTTTTATATATATATATATTTACTTTGAATTATTAAATATGTCAATGTCGTCTTACACGATAAACAAAGTTTCCTTCGACGTAGTATTTCCATAGTTTTTGCAACTCATCAACGTCTTACAATCATAAATTTCTTCTACATATTACTCATATTTTGTCGAAAATTTGTAACTAAAATATGCTTCCACTTAATAATTTCATAGGTGGGTAGCTAGTATAGGTCTTAGAAAACACATAAAAATGCTTCACTTGAAAACTTTGTTTCAGAAACTTTAAAAATAATCATTATTTTTGAGTCAATAAAATCCAAATTACAAAATGGAATTTGATACAATTAGAATTGGTCATCATAACATTGCGGTGATCTAAAATTAAAAAACCAAAACAATACTGGGAATAAGAGGGTATAGGTGTAGTTAGTGCCAGATAGTTTCTGGCTGAGCTTCGAGAAAATGTGAATCACTTGGTCGCTCTTTCCACGTTGTTTTCTTCTTTCCTTTTCTCTTTTTTATTTATACTATCAAGTATACAATTGTCGGACGTTTAGATTCGCATCAATCACGGGAAGCCCGTCTGAATAATCTCTAAATTTACGAATGTAATTTTAACACGCAATCCATTCACCAACCGAACAAGCACAATGACAATTGCACATTGACGTTGACAAATAAATGACATGTGTACTTATGGTCAATAAGTTTTGTTTTTTTTTTACAAATATGGTTGTTATATAATTTAAAAGCTTCATTTTACGAATGCAAAATATTGTTGAACGTTGGTAATTGTGCTAATGTGTATTTATCTTTGATTAGAACTTATGGAATTGTATGCAAAAACGGTCTAAACGAAAACAAATTTTACAAATAATAAAATGACATTTGTACTTTGACACAAATTTGACATATGTGTAATCATGTCAGAAGTTGTGTTTATTAATAGCACAATTATTCCTATCGATTATTATATAATTGTATATAATAGTTATAATAATAATATGCAAATTTATTAAAATAAAACCAATTTTATGAATTAAATATTTGTAATTTGACAAATGTGATAAAAAAAAAAGTTGTGTTAATTA
This sequence comes from Nicrophorus vespilloides, assembly GCF_001412225.1. Lineage (NCBI taxonomy): Eukaryota > Metazoa > Arthropoda > Insecta > Coleoptera > Silphidae > Nicrophorus > Nicrophorus vespilloides. The sequence continues at coordinate 56,664 of NW_017095625.1, forward strand.
ATTGTACAATTATTCCTATTAATTATTATATAATTCAATTTTATTTAAAGAATGAAATAAAAATAGACTTCAATAATTACACTTTAGTGTATGCAAATCAATTTAAAAGAAAACAAATTTCATGAATTAAAAAATGACATTTGTACTTTGACAGATACGTCAGTAAAAAAAAGTTGTCTTTATTAATAGCACAACTATTCCTATCAATTATTATTTAATTAAACTTTATTGAACGAATGAAAAAAAAAATAAACATCATTAATTAAACTTTAGTGTAATTATCAGTGATTAAAATTGTAGTAATTGTATGCAAATCAATTTAAACATAAACAAATTTCATGAATTAAAAAATTGACATTTGTACTTTGACAGAAATTTGACAGATACGTTAGTAAAAAAAAGTTGAGTTTATTAATAGCATAATTATGCTAATCAATTATTATATAATTCCATTTTAATGAATAAAAAAGATGGACATTATGAATTGCACTTTAGTGTATTTATCTTTCATTAAATATATACTAATTGTATGCAAATCAATTTAAACGGAAACAAATTTCATGAATTTAAAAAAAAAACATTTGTACTTTGTCACAAATATGACAGATACGTCAGTAAAAAAAAGTTGTGTTTATTAATAGCGCATCTATTCCTATCAATTATTATTTAATTAAATTTTAATGAAAGAATGAACAAAAAGATGGACACTTTAGTGTATTAAAAAGTGCAAATAAATTTAAACGAAAAACAAAATTTCATGAATTAAAAAAATGACATTGACACAAATTTGACAGATTAAAAAAAAGTTGTCTTTATTTATATCACAATAATTTCTTTTGCTTGTTTTATAATTAAGTTTTATTTTGAGAATGCAACAGAATATTGAAAATGTTTTATCTGTAATTGGAACATTATGCAAATCGATCTAAACGAAGCCAATTAAAGGACGCAACATCATTTAAAGTTTCGACCCAATTTAGACCTAATGATTGACGTATCCCGGAAGTGGACATCTGAACCAAAATCAACCCAAAAACAAACAAAAAATGTGCATTTTCCCATGTTCATAGAGAGAGAATGAGAGAATTGGCAGCAACGTAATTGTTTGCGGATTGCGTAATTAACGGGCAATTAATTCGCGTTCTAATTTGGACAAAACGCGAGCGATGGCTCGTGAAAAGTGAACCCATTGAGACGAATCGTTAAATGCGTTTTATTAACTCATAAAGATCGAAATGTAATTGTTATTTTGTTAATGTGCGAATAATGCGGATTTCGACGAAACGCGATGATTGAAATAATGACCGCAAATTAAATTGTAATTGTGGACGTGTTTTTCTCTTTCTCTCTTTCCTTCTTTATTGTCTCTTTCTCTCTTTTATTTTTCGCTTACGCGCAACAGGTATATTCGCAGAGACTTCTGAGCTTCTTTCCTCTAAGAGGTAACAAATCATCAAGTATTAAATTCCAATTAGCTGCGACCATTATTTAATTGTCTGTTAAACTTACTGTCACTCATAAAATCAATATTAACTTAATGGAAATACGATTCTGAAGACTTTCTGAAAAAATCACAGCTTTTTTTCTTTATCTCATAACATGTTTATTAGAAGTGCTATCAATGATGAACAAACTTTGATCTCTGCAGTGAATTATTCCCAAGCGGAATCTTTGAAGCAAGAAGATGACGATTTCAAATATCAAAACTTATATTTGTGTCAAAAGAAATACGTCGCAGGTATTCGAAATATTTATGTTTACTACCTCCATGCAAATAATCCCAGAAGAGGGAAAGAGAAACGGACTTGAAAAAAAAAGCAAGGGGATTGTGTGAGTTTCGAAATGTGACTCAAATACAATAAAAGTATGGATGGAGGAGATTCGTGACTTCGTGACCGAAAGGCATTGGCCTTTTGAGCTTCAGACGTCGTTTCCATTTCCCGACGACAAGTGACATAAACAAATAAAAGAAACAAGAAAAACGTAACCAGAAACCCAAAAATACAACCCAAAACAAACGTTCTCAATATCAAACATGAACGAAAATACGTGATAAGTTTCAATAGGAAAACGATACACAACACAAATTTAACTTAATTTCTTTGTCAAAAACATGTTTCAACAACTTATAATTAAGATCTGACAAATTAAAGTTAAATTTCACTAATAAAAAAAACTATATTTTTTTATCAAGGCAATTGATTTAAACTTTAATAAAAATAAATAAACATAATAAAAAAATGAATATAAGGTTTCAATACAAATTGGCTATCGACCAATGAAATCCTTCAGCCAAGAAATTGATTGTTTTTGTTCTAATAATAAACACTTTGTAATAAGATTCTTGAGTAGTTAGGATTCTTTTCTCACCTGGAATGAAATTAACTATTAGATAAGTATTATTATGTAAAGATCATTTTAAAATATACTTTACTCACAAACTTAAACAGTCATTCAATTTTTTTTTCTATAAATCAAATTGTATTTTGTCACTGGAGATTAAAGAAATAAAAAACACATGCATCCCCGTTATCAATTCGAGAGATAACAGAGACAATAACGGTGAGTAATACAATTAAATAATTGATTTGGACAAAAATATAAACTCAATACTCGTATCAAAACCAAAGAAAAATTTGTAAATAATAATAATTCTGTAGTAAGTTGAAAATACTAATTTAAAATAAAATTAATGAATGTTAATTACAAAGTATTTTGTAAGACTTGATTTTGATATTTAAATTCTTTGATATAAATCGTAAAATACACGAAACAATGAATCGTAAAGCTTTTTAGCGGTCTCTATTTTCGTTGTGTTTTATTTTAAACGATGATAAAACAAAACTATCAAAACGTTGTATGCATCCTACTTATATGTTTATCAACTTGCTTTGTCGTTGTACTCGCAATTTCGTTTATCAGATATTTAATTTGTATTTGAATACGAGTGTAAGTTTGATAAAAGTAGTACAGCTTTCTTGGGAAACATAACACAAAAATTAATGAAACGTATCTAACAACAACAAACAAAAAACTACTTCAATTAGTATCAAAAGTTTTGTATTTCCTTTTAAGTGAAAGATTTTTAATTAATCGGATCATTTTAGAATGTCTATATTCATTGTCGTTAAATTAGATTTAACAATCAATCAAAGTAACACAAAAACAGTACATTAATATAGAAGCGTCAAACAAATAATTAATTTAAGAGAAATGTTACATTAAAAACAATTGCTCAAAGTCAAAATTTTCCAAGGCGACTATAATAACGTAACTTTACTTTAAAACATTGTAATATAATGAATTTAAATGATTGCGTGTTTATTTATGTAATATAACTTATAAAGAGATGTGTTCATGTCACTACATAATAAATATTTAATTAACTAAAACATAACAAATAATTATTTCGTTGTAAATAATATAAAATAAAAACATTAATTTTTAATTCTATTGTTAATTATTCAATTATTTGTGTGAATAACATTTAATGCTTGTAAATTAAATTAATAATATTATTTTATACAAATATATTAAGAAATAATCATATCTTTGTGTATAAAACGTGTATTTTTTTTTTGTTTAAATAAATAATAGCTGCAAGGAAAATACGTTCATTTTCCTTGCAGCTATTTTTTGCGTGTCTTATCTTATTAGAGTCTAATAATTAGAGGATATGTGAATAATAAAATGTAAACGTTTTGTAGGCAAGAAAATTTTAAGTTTTCAACAGTCGTTAGATAATTACTATTTCGGTTGTGCATTTGCATTTACTAATTATAGGTTTATGTTATTTGTAGCTGGAAAGATGTTCGAACTGCGCGAGACGATGAAGATACATACATACGCCTGTTGTCGAACTGACAAATGAAAACTTTCTAGGATCTGTTGATTTTTCATTCTCAAGTGCATCCGAACTGATGCACTGAATGAGAACTTAATGATTTTCTGTTTATCGTTAGAAAGACTGAAGAAAATATCAACTTTGAAGATTAAGGATATTTTTTTTATTCGAATTCATATTTGGAAATATTCAAGGCGAAAGAAATGTGTTTATTTTTTAAAACTTAATATAAATATCAGTCATAACAGACTTGAAAATTCGTAAATTATAAAAATTTAATTTTTCGAAATTATTGTTGTAAATTTAAATAATCCTAGGATTTGTTAATTTTTTGATATTCATGTTTTGGTTAGCAATAAATTTAAATATTTCATCGCGGAATCACCGACTCTTCGAATTGATGATTGTAAGATTTCAAAATCTGTTTTACATAAAATAGTTATGTAGTTTATAAATATAGGTTTATGATTATTGACGTGACTAGAAATACTGAATTTAAGACGTGAGATGAAGATTGGTTCTTTTCGATTTGATGGAGTTTGAGATTTTCAAAGAGGTTTTTTTAAAGGATCTGTTGCATGTTGATATTTGATTCGCACGTGCATCGGAACCGTCGGTTATTTCGGTAGCCGGTCCGGTATCTGGCGTTCATTGTTTCCATCTATTTACACTTTTCCTCCTCCCCAATTAGATTAATTGCCGTGGATGTAATTACCGGCCTTTCTCTCACTCTTTCCCTCTCACAGTCTCTGGACGCGTGTAAAAGTGCCCGTCTAGTCTGCGATTCTCTCCCTTTTCTAAATATATAAATGATGGCACTCTGTGAAGAAGAGTTTCTGTGTGTTTGTGTTTATATATATATACACACACGCACAGATACACATATATTTCAGGCGCAAACAAACGTCGAAGAGGAGCGCGGAGCGGAGCAAAAGAAGAGAGGATGCAATCTATTTCGAAGGGGACTCCCCGAGACAGCAACAACAAGGGAAACATACGAGAATTGCAGCGTCTTCTTCCTGCTTTGATTCACCTTGCTCCGGAGGATTACGCGTTGGGTAACGAAGGAGCGCGCGGCGTGCAGCAACAATGGGCATTAGGCGAAGAAAACTTTCACCGGTCGAATTGGAAACATCAACAGCGCTTTTAACAGCGATAATAATGCAATGTTAATTTCTTAATTGGTTGCTGTTGCTGCGGATGCAAAGCAACCGCGGCCAATGAGCAACAGCTGAAGAAGGAAGGAAGAACAAAAAAAAGCGAGCAGAGAAATTAACTAATAATCTCAGGATAATTTCGAGCGAACGAAAACAGTTTCCAATTGGATTGCGAAATTCTATTGGTCTGCTCTACTTACTCCTCGGACGATTATTGACCAATGAGGTTTCGTTTTTTATCTTTCTATTGTTGATGTTTATGAATTTGTTTTTGTTTCTCTTCTGGCGGGTGATTTTTTTTTGTTTTCTTTGGGGATGCTAGGTTCTCGACTCTGAACGCTTCTGCTTGAGTTCTTGCGGCTGTTATTTTTGAATTGGTGAGTGTGTGTGCGTTTTTAGTTTTTGAAAAGTGTTTGAGCGTGTGTGTGAGGTGCTGGACTAATAATAAAACCCAGGAGAGGTTGCACAGCACTTGCACACACACACACAAATACACGACGCACCACGAGGAGGACGACCAAGGAGGAGACGCTCTTTCCTTCCTTCTGGAGACGGTAGTTTCTGGAGTATGGCATTAATGCATCGTATCCTTGGAACGGCGCGAAAATTGTCCGCGTTCGAAATCTGCTCACCGCACGTCCAGTCCAGGTTGCCCCGTGGTCCCGTTACATCCATCCAATATACATTTGTTGCACCACCAAAATCGAGCGAGAACTGAGAGAGTGTGGACAAGATGCGATTTTTGAATCGCAGCCACCGCGGATCATCGGCTCCGTCTGCTTGTGTGTATGCATTCACGTATATGCACAATGCATGTGTGTGTGTGTATCCGTGCGTCCGTGTGTGTGTGTATCAACAAGCAAGCAGCACAAGCATGACAAGTATGTAAACTATTGTAGGAATTGTGGGCACATTTCTCGCATTCTAGTGGACATTTCGTGGGGAAACGCGGCGCGAATTGTATGGAAAACGACGCCACGGCGTCGGGACACTTACCAGAGACGAAGATCCGCACGCCAGCGCCCACTTTCACACTAATTAGGACGGATTTTAATCCGTAAATACGTACAGTTTGTCTGTTATTGGTATGCCAGGAATGGTACAAAGAATCTAGACAACGCAACGGTCACGGCGCACCTGAACACGCGCATTCGTACGCTGCTCATGTATGTTGGGCTTGCTCTCAGCGGCACCCCGCACACCCGCGCGACACCGCATGATTCCATGCGATGCAGCCTACAACGACATCTGTAGTCCAATAGGTTTGCGTCATACCTAACCTCATTACAGTTATCCTTCTGTTAAAGTTGGTAAACAGTTTTCCTAAGTTGGTAATCTGTTTTTGAAATGTTAAGGTGACCGCACACTACACCAACTTTGTAATACCTAATAAAACTATGCAGGGGGACCAAGTCAGGGGGACCAACTTTGTAATACCTAATAAAACTATGCAAATCTACAAATAATACTAACTAAATCATAATCTTACCGAGGTTTTTCATAATGATCTCCCTGATATGAAGATATGATAAGTGAACAGTTTTTCTAACTTGATAAACTGTAACAAATACAGGTAATATATTTGAGGAAATCCTTTTCTATTAGCTGTACTGCATTCTAATAAATTATACTTTTCAGGTTGCTCATTGTAATGGCAATCTCCAGAGCCCCCCATGTGACTCAAGAAATGAAATTACATAATATTGTGTTTTGAATGATCAGGGCACTGCGTATAGCAAATTCTGATATATTAACATAAAGTTCGCCCTGAGATGATAGACAAATGTTTTGACTCGGGACGCCGCGGAAAAATTCTAATATAAAAAGTTCGTAATTGGTAGGAGAATAAAGATGGTAACATATTAAAAGTGTCCAAGTGTCAAAAGCATTCAAAACGCTCTGACAGAATGAGAACGCCAAAATTTGACGAAGGAGAATAAAAAACCAGTGTTTCTCAAACTTTTTGGTCCGTAGCACTTTGAAAAGATCGAAAAATGGGTATGCGTAGAAAAACTTTGGAAATCACTACTACAAACCATTAATAATGATCACATAAAGTGTATGCGGTCACTTGCAAAAGAACTCCTAACTTTCGGGACCATAATATCTTGGATTATTAAGTGTGCAGTGTTGTTATGTGAGAGGTCAATGAACACCCCCATAACACTAAAGATTTCTTGAACGCTGCTATAGTCAGAGAATCGTCTATGCATCATAATCATTTAATTCAAACTTGTCGATGATTTAGATCTCGTATAGAGGCAGTTATTGGTGCTGAATGATTTTACAAAGAAATATAATGACTTCAATCAAAATTTTCACAAATAAAGTCAATTTATTTTTTAGTATTTGTTAATTACATAAATCTGTCCTCAAATATCTTACGCATCCTGTATTTACTGATTAAGGTGACAACACACTATTCCAGCTTTGACGCACCTATGAAATAACTCATATTCAATTAATAAGATGAATTTTATTATGTTAGTACCAAAATGTATGATATTTTATATTATTAACACATTTTTATTAACCCATGTGTATCAAAGTGCTACTAGTTATGACTATTTTAAACTTATTCGTTTTATTTACTTTAACAATCCAAAGCGGACAATATACTACTTAGATTATCTGAAAATCTATTAAGATCAAGTATAAAAACAACTTTAATTCTAGTATACATATGACATACATATAAGACAACTGTCACATTTGTAAACAAACATGAAAGAATAATAATCAACTAGTATTAATTGAAAGATATCTTTACATTAAACTCCATTTCATTACTTTAAATTGTTGTATACGAAATTTACTACAGACATCGTTTAGCAAAAAGTATACGTTCCTAGAAGACAATCGCAAAACAAGACAAATTAAAGGAAGTTGTATTTATATGCAGGTCTTCACTTTATAACTGAGTTCCGTTTCGACGACTACGTCGATAAGCGAATTGGCCAATAAGCGAGGATCTTGTGCCTCGAGTGGACAGTTGTAAAATCATAAAAATTCCCCGAAATGCAGGTCGAAACTCGATTGGTCGTAAGTGCGAGTGGTCGTAAAGTGGAGTAAATTTATTATCTTCAAGTAGGGGGCGTTATATCGAGTAAGCGCTAAGGAACTCAACAAATACCAGTTTTTTTTCTTATTTGATATTAAAATATAAATATTTCACTAGACAATAGTCTTAATGTTTGATGTAATCAAAGTATCTAAAGCTAAATTACAAATTATTAAATTCATGAAGTTATTTTAAATACAATGAAACAATATTTGCATATCTAAAACGCAAATAGATTAAGTTATTCAATCGATAATCATCATCAGCAACTTAGATTTAGACAATACAGGCAATATGCAGAGACATTCCATATTATCTTAAAAGCAGAAACAATATTAGTAGGTAAGCTCAATTCAAATAATCAAGTATTCAATATTTAAATAAATGTTTCTTGATTTGAAAACTTACAAATAATTGAAAATAAACGATTATTGGATGTAATTATGGAGGATAAGAAATAATGAAAAAACTTCTGAAGTTATTAATTATTGAAAATTCAATTAACACCTCTAAATAAAATAATTGTATAAAAGAAAGCTCCTTCTTTAAATAAAAATTAGTATATTAGAAGTAATATTTTAGTATTTAATAGACAATTGTATCACTGTTTCTATAGCAGTACATCAAAACATTTTCTTCGAGAATGATATTGTAGTATAGACAACGTGTTGGACAAAACTGAAGATAAAAAAGAATGACCTCACAAAGAACGAATTGCTATTGCCATCTTTGGAATGATGCGCGCAACATTCTGAAATAAATCTAGGTTAGATGTGCAATGTTCGTGTATGTATAAAATAGCAGTGAAAATACCAAAATACTAAGTGTTTTCAATACATCAACGGGGGTGCACTGACCAGCACTGACATCACATTCGTTATTCCACAAAGATATGGTGGACATTGTTCCAATAAAAGAAATAGATGCTTAAAGTTTTGAATTTTCAACAATACTTCAGTTCTTTATTAGATTTTTCAGTTTTCTTTATTGGGGTTTTCAGTTTTTATTTTTCGCATTTGAAAATGACGAAGTGTTGCGTTGAAGGATGCAAGAAGAACGTAAAACCTCAGCACAGATTTCCACGCGATAGCAAAGTGAGTTCACTTTACATGTTATCAGTTGAAGTTATTGTTAGAAATGTAATTTATTTGCAGAAATGTTTGAAGTGGATACAGGCTGTAGGGAGACCCGAATTTCTGACCATGGATCGGGACAGATTATGCAGAATTTTTGTGATTTGCGACGCTCATTTCAGCGATAGATGGAAAAAAGTTCCGTTCAACAGTAAAACCAATCTGATTGATTGTGCAGTCCCCGAATTGTATCTACCAGGTAATTAGTATGTTATGCAACCAAAAAAACAATTTAAATTTTGTTTCAATTAGGTCTTGTTGGTTTTATACTCATTTCTCTTCAAATTTTATAATACACAGATTGACCTTAATGCTTCAAATATATTGGTCGGGTCTATATCGCAAGCCCGACAACCGAAAGATCGTCTATTGAAATCCCGACTTTTGAAATCTTGACTGTATCGAAATCCCGACTATATCAAAATATTGACAACCATAACTGTATCAGAATCTTGACAAACCATAATCCCGACAAACATAATCCCGACTATATCGAAAATTTTTACAATAACATTTTTAAATTATTTCGGAGCGTAGTCACCTTGTGCTACACTTTTATTATTAATAACACTAAATTATTATTAATTTATTTGATTTTGTTGAATTATTCATAATGTTAAATGAAATTATCTCAAATACAATTAGATTATTAATTGTTATTATTTATTATTAATAGCAATTTAAAAGTCACTACGCTTCGGAATAATTTAAAAATGTTATTGTAGACATTTTCGATATAGTCGGGATTTCGAACGTCGGGAATTTGATTGACGGTATTTCGGTTGTCGGGCTTGCGATTGCCACCGCAAATATATTGTATTGTAATTTCTTTCTTTTAAATTACTATTTTTAGGGAAGTTAAATTAATCAAAAATTTAACATATTAAATAGAAAAAAAAGATCGAAATTTTTATTAACATTAACAAATAACAACGAAATAGAAAATCGGTTGTGATAATAATTATATAAACGTCGATGGAACGATAAAACTAAAGAAAACAAGTTTTGTTATTTAAAATAGGCAACTTTTTAAATCAATATTTCTTTTGTAAAATGGGAATTTAAAATAGAAAAAAATAAAATAATTTCTCTTAGACAAAATTGTCTTAACAGAAACATTTGGGTCGTTTTTGACCAAAATTAGCTAAAATTAGTATATTAATTGAATTAGGTAATATATTTTCAAAGAAATATCCAATTGCGTGAAAGTATCGAATTTGAATTTTTAGACAAAACTAATGGTCAATCCAATATTTATAGTCATTACGAACTAAGTTAGTCCAAATAAATAAACTTCAATCAATGTATTTATACAAAAAAAACATATTAATTAAATTTTAATAATTATTCTTTTTAGAGCCATTAGAAATCACAACTGAAGTTGATGACACAAATCATGCAGGTAAAAATATTAGTAGATTAGTTTTTATTAATGAATTTACCAAATCATTTTATTATTACAGATTCTATAAACAAAGAATTTTCTCAACAATGCGAAGAACACAATTATTGTAAACCATTAAAAACAAGTAAGTTTTCGTTTTTCATTTTAAATTATATTTTGGTTTAGTGAAGTTGACGCAGTTTTCTTGAAGACTTTTTTGATCTTGCAATTATTTTCTTACGGATGTAATGTAATTAGTGTATTTTATATTGTTAGATTGTTTTTACCATAATTTCGATCAGGGGTTCCCAACCTTATGATCCTTTTTCCAATTTATGTGTGCCCGCCGCTGTTCCTTCACGAAAATGCTTAGGAAAAGAATCGTTAACTTGGAAGTGCTCTAATTTTGAAAAATGAACTCTAATGCAGTGATTTTCAACACGTCATGGTCGATTTTTTCACGTCATGGAATACCATAAATAAGCCCTCATATGCTATCAGACTTTGCAACAAAATATTTAAATTTTAATTCCAATATTTTAGAATATTTTTGTGGCATACCGATTTGGAAGCTCTACTCTAGGGTATACAGTGGTGGGGAACCCCTGATTTAGATCATTGCTTTTTATCCATTTACTCATATCACGGCTTTCAAGTTAAACTATTTCAAGGCATACTTAAATTATATGTACACTAGTTTTGCTTTGTGTTTTTATCGAAAAAAAATTAATGACCACCGGTTGAAAATCGCTTTTATGTACCAGCGTTTCTCAACATTTTTGCCATTCGACCCAACATATTTGTTTGATGTTGAACAGGCACACAATTGCTGACAGTATTCCACCAGTTTCTCGCTTTGATACAAGGTGAAAGCTGTCATTTCGATACCCATAGGTTGAGAAACTCTTATCTAGACTATACGAAGTCTGGATTCTTCTGTTTATTTGTTTTGTTTGTCAAGATTTTTGCCACACGACCCAACATATTTGTTTGATGTTGAACAGGGACACAATTGCTGAAAGTATTTCACCAGTTTCTCGCTTTGATACAAGGTGACAGCTGTCATTACGTAACCCATAGGTTGATAAACTCTGATCTAAACTATACGAAGTCTGAATTCTTATGTTTATTTGGTTTATGTATTTCAATAAGTTTCATTTTTCAGATAATATTCAACCTGGTCGGAAATTGATAGATTCATCATTAAGTAAATATTTAGTATAAATATATAAAATAATAATTAATTACTTTTCATTTCAGAATCTAAACCTAGTTGGAAACTAGGAAAAACTGATACAGATGTTCAATTACCAAGTACTTCTTATTGGAAACCTGAGAATTTAGGTAATTGATAGATTCATCATTAAGTAAATATTTAGTATAAATATATAAAATAATAATTAATTACTTTTCATTTCAGAATCTAAACCTAGTTGGAAACTAGCAAAAACTGATACAGATGTTCAATTACCAAGTACTTCTTATTGGAAACCTGAGAATTTAGGTACAATTTCTATAATATACAGTTAAACTTTATGCTTCCAGTAAACTGCGTTCTACCGAATTACCTTATATTCAATTTAAAAGTATAACATTATTTTCTGTTTTAGAAACTAACCAAATATCTGTCATTGGTATTAATAGTAAACAGTCTCCACTGAAAGGTAAACAATCATTATTTAAGAATTTCTTCATATATTAAGTAATATTTCTTTTGAAAAGTAAATTGTAGAAGTAAATCTTATTGGTTTATTTGTTTTATAATATTTTTTTGCATTTCCCTCAATTTTTATTTTATTTAATAAGATTTGTTTATATCTCAATTAATAACATTTTAGTGTGCATAATTTAAAATTATTATGTATTTTTTTTAAAATTCTTTTAGATATACCAAGTGTTGAAACTGTAATATTGAACCAGAATAAAGGTAATTTTAATTTTTATATAATCAATTTTATTATTGTAAAAAAAAATATTTGTTGTAGAAGAAGACTTAAATCCAAATTCCAATATATTAACGTATAGTATTGAAACCATTTCGAATCCATCATCTGTTTCACTTTTAGATCAATTAAATTCGGCTGATGCAGATTTTCGAGATTCTGGTAATTTTCATTGGAAAAAACATTGATTTTTAAATTTTTAATTATTGTTTATTTTTTTTATAAAGATGTGAATAATTCTGATAGGACCGAAGTGACAATCATCACGGAAGGTATGATTAACGAAAATTAGAAAAAAATAATTTTGTTTTTCATGAAAATTATGTTTCAGGTTCGTTGTGTGGACAAACGTTGAATGTTTTGACGCCAGACGAATTGGAAGCGTTTCCGTCTAGTTCTACTTCCACTGAAACCTCATCTACTTTAGGTAAGTTACAAAAAAAAAATATGATGTTAATTAATTAATTTCTTTAATTAATTTTGTTTTAGGAAAGAAAGTAAACTTAAAACGAAGAAATAATGTGATATTTAAACGAAAAGGTTATTATTTATTTACTTCGCGTTTTTAATTAGTTGTAGATTACTTAGTATTGTGGAAAACCATTGATATGTAGTTATGATTTTAACGTTTAAACAATTTCAGACTTAAAGGGTAATCTTGCTTTAAGGGTTTTAAAGGCGGGTCAATTGCCAAGATCTGGAACGATAACCCCGAACATCGGTTCTCTTCATTTAAGTAAGGATTAATTGAGATGTTGAATTTGTGATTTTAATCGTGATTTGATTTCAGTTAATAAGCAATATTTGTATGCGTTTAAGAATAAAAGAAAAAAGGTGTTGGGTAAGCGGAAAAAGTCAAAAGTTGTTTCCGCACCCTTTTCAGGTGAGTTTCTTATGATTATCAATTAATTTAAATCGATTAATTTATTATTTTCAGAAAGTTTTGATGAAAGCAATAATGATGATACTACATTGCCCTCAACTAGCATAGAACAAGGTATTATATAGTTTTTGCTTGAAATCTGATCTTTAGGGATTTTAATTTGTTTTTTTTTAACCTTAGGGAGTTCATCAGAAACTTCTAATTATACATTAGGTAATTGATTATTGATGCAAAGAGATTTGTTAATCTGATTTATTTTTACTTTAGATACTAAAAGACTGCTCAGAATGTGCAATGTATCGCGAAAGAATCAATTATCTCCGACGGCTTTGAAACTGTACGAGGCGACGAACGTGTTGAAGAAGAAGCTGTCCAGATTCATGATCGACAGGGAGAAGAATAAGCAGAAGGTGAAAGAAGCCACCGAGTACAGGAATTACTTCGAGAATTGCCATGGGAATTCGGCGATTGCGAACTTTTTGATGTCGCAGCTGAGGCACCATCGCGCCTCTCCTGGCGCAAGGAGATTCTCCTTTGATGATAAGATTTACGCGTTGTCCTTGCTCAAGCTGAACCACCAGGGTTATAACCTGCTGCAAAACACGTTCGCCTTACCGTCGAGGAATACGGCAAAGAGTTTGTTGAACAACATCTCTGTACATTGCGGCATTAATCAGAGAGTTATGAACGCTCTGAAGCAGGCGGTTGATGGTATGAGTGCGAAAGATAGGAATTGCGTGCTGATGTTTAAGGAGATGCCTCTGGAGCCTACGTTATCTTACAACAACAAATTTGATCGCATCGATGGACTGAAGCATGACGGAGAGACCAAGGAAAATCGTTACGCGGATCATGTCACGGTTTTCATGGCCAAAGGATTGTCCAGGCAGTGGAAGCAACCTGTGGCTTTCTTTTTCTCCGAACCACAAATGTCCTCTTGCGATTTAGCCAAGAATATAAAGGATATCGTTGTTGCTTTGCGCGGTGTAGGATTACAAGTGCTTGCTACCGTTTGTACTGATATAGCGGTAAACGTTAATGCAATTAATGATTTGGAGAATGCAAGTACAATTCATTTAGTCGAAAATGGATTGCTGTACGAAGGCGTAGGATTTACCATTGGTGATGATGAAGAACCTATAGTTCCTCTGTTCGATGTTCCGCATATGCTGCTAGGATTGAGGAACAACCTTTTAAATAACAATTTAAGATTTACGATGCAAGGTAAGTAAATTTTTATATGTTTAGTTTATTGTTTTTGATAAATGTAATATTCAGGACAAAGCATGTTTGCCTCGTGGAATGATATCATACAATTTTATGAAGAGGATCAAACCAACGAATATCCTTTATGCTACAAGATATCAGGCAAACATATCTATAAGGATAAAATTGATAAGTCGAGTGTGAAGAATGCGGCTCAATTATTCTCGCTTAGGGTTTCCACGGCCATAGGTAACGCGGCGAATATTCCAGGTAATTTTATATAGTAAAATAAGTATTCTAGTCACAAGGCAGAAACTGGTGAAATTATTCCCTGCTCAGGCTGAGTGACGAAGTGGTAGTCTAAAAACGAAAGTACTTAAGTAAGAATTTAGTTCAACAATAATTCATACTTTGGTTGCCCCACGTTGACCACCTAACTTATTCAACATAATTGTATACTGTTGTTTTTGTTTCACAGGAAATACTTTATCGAGAACTTCCGCAGGAACTGCGAAATTCATAGGATTTGTAAATAACCTCTTCGATAGCTTGAACTGTTCGTCGTTGCAACACGAAGAATGGGCTCCACTGAAAGGGTGTGTCACGCCAAAATCTCCACACATGACTTTCTGGAAGGAAGCAATTCAAATTTTGAGCAGCGTCCGGTTCGCCACCTGTAACAATAAAGATACAGTCGCTGCGACTGTGGCGAACTGGATTAAAACTATGACCAGCTTCGAGTTTGTATGGAAAACGCTCCAAAAGAGTCAAATCAAGCAATTGTCGTGCGCCAGTTTAAACCTGCAGGAGATCGAGAACTTCTTCCAAAGCATGCGGAAGAAGGGCGAACGCGATTCCTGTCCGAACCCGAACTCTTTCATAAGTTCCTACAAAAACATGCTCATCAACAATCTCATGTCTTCGGATTCCCCCGGTTCGAACGGCGGAGAGAAGAAAGAACAGGAGATGATGCTGAGCATCCTAAGGGGATTGCTAGCAGAAGAACCTAAGGATGCTCAGGAAGTAGAACCTTTACAAGAACCATTACCACATGTCGAATTAACTAACGAAGCAATCGATCCATACGCAGATGACATTGAGAATGTTATTGAGAAATTGATCAAAGCTGTTAAAGGATGCGAAAAGTGTAAGGAATCGCTCGTGTATGTTGCAGATTCCGAGTCGCATCAGTCACTAATGAAGTTACTTATTAACACTTTCAACATCACGAATTGTCTGTTGCCAAACATTTGTAATCATGAACACCTAATGCAAAAAATATGTAATCTTTGCAAAGACAATCTCAGTATGATTGAGACGTGCAAAACCCACGACTTGTTCAACATCGCGATCGATGCTTGCGTCGAAAAACAAGTTATATCTTGGATTTCGAAAGTCAATGACTTATTGAATTCCCAACGCAATAATAATCCTTTGAATGTCCAGGATGGAAATGTTGATGCAAAGCAACAAATTGTTCGTAAAACCGCAAAAAAAGAACAAAAGAACAAGAAATAAATGAGACTGTGTTACAACTAGATCCATTTTGATATCTTCCTACATTTCATCCTTAATCTTTAAAAACACTGTTTTTAAAATGATTTACAGAAATTCTACAAGAAAGGATATACGTAAATGTTAAATATTATTTAATGAGAAAAAGCAGGGTTCTATATCGCAATTTCCGACAACCGAAAGACCGTCTATTGAAATCCCGACTGTATCAATAATAAATCCCGACTATATCGCAATCTTACCGAAAGACCGTCTATCGAAATCCCGACTGTATCAAAATCTCGACAACCATAATCCCGACTATATCGAAAATTTTTACAATAACATTTTTAAATTATTTCGGAGCGTAGTCACCTTGTGCTACACTTTTATTATTAATAACAATAAATTATTATAAATTTATTTGATTTTGTTGAATTATTCATAATAACATTATGACCTTAACATTATGAAATAATCTCAAATACAATTAGATTATTAATTGTTATTATTTATTATTAATAACAATTTAAAAGTCACTACGCTCCGGAATAATTTAAAAATGCTATTGTAGACATTTTTGATATAGTCGGGATTTTAGTGCAGTCGGGATTTCGAACGTCGGGATTTCGATACAGTCGGCATTTCAAATGTCGGGATTTCGAACGTCGGCAATTTGATTGACGGTATGTCGGGCTTGCGATTGCCACCGAAAAAGCAGATTATTCAAATTCATGGATAAGAAACATATTCAGACAGGTATTGTGCGCATCCAATGCTTAACTTCTTCACCATATTAAGCTAACTTCAGTCACTTCAGTTGAGTTGACTCATAGTACACACAAGCATAAACACGAAGTAATTAGTAAACAGATATTTTGTTTTTCCATCTAAATTGTATAAAAGTAGCTTCATAAAAATGCATACACTCAGTTCGCTAATAATATTTGTAGCTCTTGTAAATTCGTGTAAGTTTCAGTTTGTAAAAGACTGCGTAATTGTGTGCTGAAGAATTGTTGCTGGCAATTTAAAGCCCATAGGTTTTGTGGGTGTGGTGTTTCTAATGTGATTCTATTGTACTTTACAGCATTTGCACTCTGGTGCTTCGAATGTGTGAGCACACAACCAGGCTGCGGAGATGACTTCAATTATTACTTCATGTGGAGTCATGTGTGCAAAGAGGATAATGATATTTGTGTGAAGATTGAAGAAACCAAAGGAGGTATGAGTCGAATCTTAAATAATTATATTTTTCTTTGATTACTTTAAACTATTTTTTTAGCTGAAAAAGTAATTACAAGATCATGCTTAAGTCGTATTAAAGCAATAAGAACTGATATACCACCAGATACATATGAAGGTACCCGATTGGCAGCCAAAGATGTGAAATTGGGACATTACGTTAATAATTCAATAAAAGAGCTTGATATTCACAGGTAACATTTCCTTTAAATATAAAGTTAATTAATTTAATTTATATTATTTCCATTGCAGGACTTATTATGACAAAATTGAATACAGCTTCTGTTTCTTGGATCATCGCTGCAACAGTGCTCCCACCAGTTTTGGATCAAACATTGTTGTTGTTATAATGTTGGGTGCCATTACAATTTTAGCAGCTGTATTATAGTTTATATATATATATATTGATTTTTTTATGTATTGATATTAAAGATCCGTCCAAAATTTTTGTATATAGTTTACAAATATTTTTTTTAATGTAATGTAAGTTTCATATTTTTTTGATATTGAAATATATATTTGTTGTAAGTTGTTTAATACAAAGTAATAATTATTTTTTAAATACCCTAATATTCATACTAAGAACATTTTTATGACATAGAATTGTACAAAATCTAGAAGAGAAATAACTATAAATAGTACATTTTAAAGTACAATGGAATTTCGCTTAACGAGTAAAATTAATTGTAAGAAAAATGACTCGCTTAACGAGCAAAGCATAACGATGAGAAGAGAAGTCCCGGATTGTGCGCCTTCTACATCATTTTTAAAACTTGTGTACACATATTATGTGCATTTTTGAATATGTTTCACTATACGAGTAAAAATCCGGAAATTTTGGATCAGATTAAACTCGTTAAGCGAAGTTCCACTGTAAATAGTTTTTGGACTATAAGACGCACCTCAAATTTAGACGATTTGAGTCCATTTTTCTTTCCGTGCGAACGGATTTAATTGTTCTTGTTTTATCCATTCCCGAACTATTTTCTCTGTTGGTGGTGGACCAAAATGTCTTTCTGCTGCTATGTTTACCTTCGAACCATAAGACGCAAAATTTGAGTCCATTTTTCTATGTAAAGCGGTGCGTCTTATAGTCCGAAAATACGTACTTAATAAAATGATTGTTAACGTCAAAATTAACGTATCGTTAATAAGTGCAAACTGAATGTTTTCTTGTCTTTACTTAGCAGTTTTAATTGTTCTTGTTTTCTCAATTCTCGAACTATTTTATCTGTTGGTGGTGGACCAAAATGTCTTTCTGCTTCTCTGTTTCCATATTGTTTTGCATAATTGATCACATTTAGTTTATATCTCACGTTATATCAAAGTCTTTTTTGTTTTATTTTCAAATATAGACGATTTATTAATTTTTTTTATTGTTATCTTCGGACCATAAGACGTAAATTTGATTCCATTTTTCTATGTAAAAAGGTGCGTCTTGTAGGTACTTAATAAAATGATTGTTAACGTCAAAATTAACGTATCGTTAGCTAACCAACATTTGCAGAGGTTTTGTGCATTATACTTATATTTTCTTCTAGTTTATGGCAAAAGTTTAATGATAAAATAACATTAATATTTTTTGTTGTTACTTAGAAAAGAATATAGAAGTATTTAAATATTTTATAAGTATTTTATACAAATACGTTTTTTCGAGAGAAAAACTCGAACATACATATTCTTATTAGAAACATGAGGCGAAATAATTACTGAAATTTTGTAATATTTTATAAAATTTGGAAATGAACGTTGAATCTGGATTAAATAAAAAAGTAATATGTATAAAAATACGAACATTTCATTATTTATTACATGTATATTTGTAAATCAGATGTTAAAAAAATACAATATTGCATATTATGATATCCAGACACAATTTTTTTTTTAAATGTACCAATTGAATTGTATAATTTTCTTCTCTCGTGAATCATCTAGAATTATTATTCATATAAACAATTAATTACATAAGGCACTGGCATCACAATTATACATTTGCTTCAAAGATATAAAAAAAATATATATTTCATACACAATACACAGCCTTTTTCATTTCATATTATATATATTAAATATATATAACAAAAAAAAAACAAATTGTTTTGTCTCTCAACAGAATTATTCAATTAGTCAAACACGTTTCGTGCCGAACTGGCGGAAGCGGAGGGCATTTAAGTACACCAATCGTCGATAGTAGTAATACTAGTCAATAGAAGAACCGTAGTAGGGAAAATGAAACGAATAAAAGAAAAGTTTCTCTTATTTTTCGAACTTACTGTAAGCTCAGAAGCGAAATACTGCAGTGATTTTTGTTCCAAAATAATAATAGAAAAAAAAGAAGATAATTATGTAATTAAGTATGTAGGTATATAAAGAACTTAATAAGAGAATTGTATATAATAAATATTTGGATGGATTCGTTTTCAATTAAACTTAAAAGTATTAATAATAATCATAGCATGCAGAATAAAAGTAATTAATAAACAAAAATTTAAAAAAAACAAACTTGAAATAAAAATAATAAGACGGAAAGATGGCACGGGTTGCTTTAATTCTTCAGATTAGTCGAGTCTGCTTGAGATAGTGGATGAGCAGCGAGTAGACGAACCTGTACTGGGCTATCGTTTGTACCATGAACGGTCGCTGGTGCCTCAACAATCCTACAACCCTCGGTATATCGACTTCCTGAAACACACACAATAATTCATTAATGTTGAAACATTTCGGATTATGGGTTATTACTTGATTGTGATCGACCGTGTACAGGAGTAAATCGCACAGGACTGTTAATCCTGTGCGACCGACGCCAGCTGTGCAGTGGACGAAGACGGGAGGGTTCTTGTTATGTCCTGGCGGGATTTCCACCATTAAATGCTGCTGCACGGACTGCAGCTCCTCTAGAAAACCGAGGAAATGCGCTACAGAATGCGGGCATCCTTGCTCTCCCCAGTCCGTGTAGTGCAGATGCCATATGGTTCTGTACCTTCTGGAAGACACGTGGCACAGCCTCACTTTGCTTGTTATGCAGTGGCCTGTCTTTTGCGAAAACTCCCACAGAACTTGGAAATCCTAGAAATTAAATATTAATTTAGCGAAATTATCGTGAGCAAATATAAATATATTTTTCAAGTCTAAATAATAGTACAGTTAGTGCCAGGGTTGCTCAGTTTCGCAACAGCATTTAAAACAGTCGATTCAGCAATTATAGCTGATTTTGAACAACTAGAAAAAATATCTTCTCCAGATTTATAAGTTTCTGAAATATGTAGATATTTCAACATAGTCATAGTTCGTTTATCCCTCCGTTATCCAAGTCTATCTAAAAGTGCATTATACATATCTTTTCCCGGATTTCCCGGTTCAGCAACACTATTTAGTACTCGAATAACATGCGACAAGATTCCAAATCGTGTAATAAGAGATAAGTTTTTTCAAATATTTTTTTGTTGTGCAAATTCACTTCATTTACTAGTGAAAAATGTTGAGTTCAAGATTATTCATATGAGAATGGTAAACATATACTCACTTGTCCTACGTCTATAGACCTTTCTCTAGCGTCTGGTAAATAGTTAGGATCTTCGGTGGGATCGGTGAGTTGAACTACAAGATAGACTTCCGCCTCCCAAACGCACTGCCAGAAATGCGGAAGCGTTTGCCTCGTCGGGCCTTGAGCTGCTATATAGAATCTTTGTTTGCTGCCGACCGTCGCCTGAAATAACAACTCTCAATCATTTCATATCCAATTCAATCAAGATCAGATACGTACGGTGATATGCGAAGCGTTGATGTAGCCGTATTTGTTCTCCCTGGACGGAGTCAGCCTCAGTCGATTGTCCTCATACGGAAGCACGTCCTTAAACCTATTAAGGGCACTGTTCTCGGGCATCGAGGCCGTCGTAAACTCGGAGTTCTGTTTCTTCTTTGGAATTTTGTCAAATTCGAAAAACAGCTGGCTATCCGCCAATTTGTTCTCCAGCAATTGGCACTACAATAATTTAAAATATCCTTAATAATGTGCGTAAATAAAACAAATTGATACATACCATAGCTTCTTTACTGATTGAAGGCGGCAAAGGATTGTACCTGGGTAAACCAGTGGACCAGCGATGTCTGTTGTTGCCTTGATTCTTTTTATCCTTGTTCTTCTCCTTCTCCCTTCCTAGCGTCGCGCTTTTGATCTTCTCGTTAGATTTGGTGCGGCCTAAAAGAATCGCCCATCGTCGTTTCTTTTTGCCACCCGAGGTGGAACTTGCATCTGTGGCGAAGGTCTCGTTGCTGATGTTTCCAGAGTCATTGAACGCGTGGCTCGATGTCGAAGAATTCAACGAGGAAGAGTTCTTGTTGATTATGAACGTGCTGGTCCGGCTCATCTGATTCGGAGAGTCCGGTTGTTGCGGACTGCTCTGCTCAAATTTGATCTCCGGTTGTTCCGTCGATTGCGCGCTCCCATTCAAATCCGTTTTGGATGAAGTTTTGTGGTTATTATCCACCACGTTCGCATACAAACTCTCCTTGTTCTGCATGATCGCATTGACCACAGCATGGTTGATGACCTGGCTGACCTCCGGGGCGGATTGGATACTTTGAGTACGCGCCCTCATCTGACCCTCGTTCTGCCACGGTAAAGGAATATTCTCGTAGATCGGTTCCGTGGAATTGTTTAAATCGGGCGAGTGGATTTGGTTTCTAGTCACCACGAAACCGGTGCTCGATATTTGATTATCCTCTAGGATTTGCTTCATGTTTGCGGGCATGCAGTAAATTATGTTACCGTGCTCGTCGTATACTTTCTTAATATGCTTCGTAATGTTGGGATCTTCCACAATCAAAGCCTGAGGACGACCGCTAACCATGTTATTATTGAAAATAGATGCTAGATTCTCGTAAGTTCCATGCTGCGGCGGTAAATAGCTCTGCGACCTGTGCACCTGGTTGGTGTACATCGGCCCGTACTTGATGTAGTGTTGATTTAAGAAATTCCCGCTGGAAACCAAATCCGGACTTGAACCCGACACGTTGCTGTGGATGAACGTGGCTTGTGGTTTAGCCAGTTGAGACATTCCAGCCAAATCCGGCGTCGAGTTCGAACTCATTCGATTACTAGGATAAGGAGGAGGCGGTTTGGCCAGCTGCAGGAATTGCATTTTCTCCGCCAAGTTTTGTAAGTTTCTGTTTTCACCTGATGAA
The DNA here is from genome assembly GCF_001412225.1 of Nicrophorus vespilloides. Taxonomy (NCBI): domain Eukaryota; kingdom Metazoa; phylum Arthropoda; class Insecta; order Coleoptera; family Silphidae; genus Nicrophorus; species Nicrophorus vespilloides. The sequence goes on from NW_017095625.1 coordinate 79,195, forward strand.
AGTATCTGCGATTGCGTGTAATTCGTGCTGAACATCTTCTGCTCGATGTTGTTGTGCGTCACGTCGGGGTAACGAAGATTAGCGTAACCCTCCGTCTGGTGGATTTCCGGTTGCGAACTGTACAGCAAATGCGTGTTTCTCAGCGGCTGCTGACTTTGGATGGCACCGGCAGAATTCCTGTACTTCTGTTGCACAGCCGTTTCGTAGTCGGGGGCGGGTCTGTAGGAGGGTAGTAAGCTGCGAAGTTTATCGATATCGGTGGGCGTGTTCAGATCCAGACAGGACGTGGATTGGGCTCGTTGCGTCAGGTGCATGCTCGATTGGTGGTCCAATCCTGTGATATCCTCGTAGCTGTCCATCTGTCTCATCTTGTTCTCAACTGCTTGGAAGTTCGGCATCGCTTTTTCAGACGATTCCACGTTGCTCTCGTACTGCCTGAAGAACATGTGCTGCAGCACGCAGAACCTCCAGGCGTTCCGCGCGCTTTCTACATCCGGGAAACTAAACTCAGCCTTGTCCATTCCAGCCAAAGATTCGATCGTGAAATCTCTCTTGTGATTAATAACATTGCTGATATTTGCCCAACTATAAAATACAATAATAAAAGTAAAAAAATAGTATAAAAAATTGAAAAAAAATTATAACTTGGTCTCGCTTTTTAATGATTTTGCTTTTCATATCTATGGAGCGAAACGTCGCACGTTAAACGAGCTTTTAAGTAATATTTATTTTGTCAAAATTAATCAGAGTATTGAATAAACAAAATTAAACAAATAACTCCTACTATACAATTAAATTATATACATAACATAAAGTTTGCTGAGTCAAGTTTCGGGTAACAAACGGGTTAATAACAAAAATATTGCTTAAAATTCGACAATTTGATGTAAATAAACTCGAAATAGAATTTGGGATACGCCTTAACCATTTCAAACCTATTGGGACAATATGTCCCAAATACAATGTCTATTGGGACAATAGATCCTAGACACAATGTCTGTTGGAACATGACGACCCGATAACAAAGACTTAAAAATTGGGAACTCTTTGTATGTTGTTGCAAATGTGATATAGATATAGATCAGGATAATAATACAATGTTTGAATCAGTTTGTTAATTAAAAATGTTGCATAAATTTGAATGTGTGTCATTGTATGAAAGACAAAGTTCTATGAAATATATAAGTAACAAATTCCGCGAATTATAAAATATGCAATGGAGCGTTATGTAACATAAATTTTTAGTAAATAACAAAATAATCATAGCTATTATACTCAGCGTCGCTTCAAAGAGGCGCAAGTAATAAATAATAGTATTGTTTTTTTGCGGGGGCGCAACTTAAATATTTGACCCCAGGTATAAGATTTCGTGATTATTCTATTGTATAAAATGTATATAACTGAAGGTGTTCTATGTCTTGAAAAACTTTGAAAAGTATGATTTTCTTACTAGAAAGTGAAACCAATTATATTCCAATTTACCTGTAAGTTTTTCCTTCTTTTCCATTTGTAAAAACCACTACAACTCCAGTCAAGGAAACACTGACCAAAGCCTCATCTCCAGCCTTATTTGTGACTGCATAGGTTTCTTGTCCATAGCCATCCAGCCTCTGGCAGGCGCAAATGTAATACTCCTCTGCAGTCCCTTGGGGCATGTTATGCAGACCGGCATGTTGGGAGCTTGCAGCATCAGTCAAAGACTCCAGAAATCTGGGATCAGTAATACACTGCAACAGCAAATACAATAGACGCAATTAGTATTCACGTAATAATCAATGCCAAAGCCAAATTAGTACAGCACTTTCCATTTCCTACATGGAAGGTATGCATATTAATTAAAGTAGAAAAAAAAGATGGCTGTGAGAAACTTAGGACAATGCGAAAGTAAATTACTTTGGGAAAAAGCTGAAAGTCCTTTAAATAATGAGCGGTGTGTCGCTCAGCGTCGAAATTTCCGAATTCCGCCTGCATGCAATAGCTAGCCAGTTCAACAGCCTGCGCTTCTGTGCACGAAATTCGTCCCTCGATCACATCCATCTTCAATTGCAAAAAATAATGATTCCTAAAATGGAGTATTTGTTAATGGTTATGGGCTTGGAATGAATTTAGCGCTTAACTGTACCTAGTGACTTCATCATTGAAGAGCCTCACTCCGGATATGACATAGTACTTCACCCTCAAGTAAACACATAGGGTTCTTGCATACTTATCGAGCTGCCTCTTTATCGGCCTGTCCAATTCCAGCCAGCACAGGTTCTCCCTCACTTTGCTCATGTACTGCAGCCCAAAGAATATCGGCTGGTTCAGACTTAGCTTTTGGCACACAACATCTAAACAGTCTTTGCCTGTGCTCTCAGATGATAGGGTGCATTCAATGTTGGTCCCATCGAGTAACTCCACTGAAATAACAAACAGTGACTTCGAGACGACACTGTAGTGTCTCGACTTCTTCAGTTTCAGCTTGAACGGCATCGTGGCTTACTGGAAGATGAAGCATACACAAGAATCATGAGCAACAGATACACACAAGTGAAACTTTTGTGGAAACGCGGGAAAGCGAAGGGAATTCCAATTGCATTTCCTATAGGACTGTTCAGGATGCGGACGTTCTCTTACCTAATTCATCTGCGGGCACGAATTTAGACCGCAATTGCGCCTTTTTCGCCTCTTTTCAAACACTTATTTATAATCCAAACACATTTTGACAGCGAAACTATCATCATATCGATTTCCAGTGAATTTGCCACCCCCCCAGAAATCTGTGAACGCATTCCAATCCAACTTCTCAAAATCCACCAACAGATGGCCAAAATATTACAAAGCAATTGGATTACAAAATAAGTTTTACAGGTGGAAGAAAAAAAAAGGTTTTATATAAATTGAAGTTTTAAAGTTTATTAAACATATATAATAAATTTAATTTAGATGAAAAGACTGTGGTTAATATAAATAAATAAACAGAAGTAATAGTATTTTATTATTTACATACAAGTTACCTATAAGTTATAAAAATAGTAATTGATCAAATAATTTAAACTACAATAATGAAAACAAGAGATTTGATAAATAATATGAAAAGCAATTCAATTATTGGTTCGAACCCCAAAAAGCAACAACAAAATTGTGGTGGCCGATAAACCAGAATGGGGTAGAAAATGGGCCAAAGAAAAAACAATTATTCTTTATATAAATATGAACCCAAATTTCATACAATAAATTAAATACGTTATTCAATTCAGTATTAAGTATTTATATTCTCATTGCAATCGTATATTTGAAAAATAATTACCAAATGGATAAGATACTTGGGTTGCCTACATACAATTAGTGACTTAAAAATGATTTGATTTTTTTTGTCATGTATCTAGGAAACCTATACTAATCCCATGATTTAGAAAGCCTTAAATGGCTAAATGAGCCCAAGCTCACATATATGCCACCCCCTTATAACAACTACCACTGTAACTGTATTAACAATATAATAAATCATTTTTGAATCTGAATCTGTATCTGAAAGCCTTAAAATACGCCGGTTTTAATTTTGAAAAGTAAATTATTATTTAATTGGGAATTTTTTATTGATTTATAAAGTATATATGGTGAGATTAATTGTGGGATACCCTGCTGACCCTTTTGATAAAATTTTCGATCACTTTTTGCAAGTCAGTTGGCTCAATTTCAGAAATAACGCGTTGGATCTCTGTTTTCAGTTGAGGAATTATTTGTGGTTTGTTAGTATCAGAGAGTTGAACCGAAATTAGTTTAATGTTTATTGTTCCAGTTTCGGTTTCGCTTTGTCTAAACATTTCGGTTCAGTTATGGTTGAAATTAAAATTTAAAATCCAATATTATTATCAATATTAAATATCCAATATTAAATTTTGATTTAATATTATTTACCAAATTTCCTTACTATTGTTTTCAATTATAAAATTAAAAATACAAAAGAAATAAAAAATAGTTAGTGATTAGTTCCCTTAATGGTTTTGTTTATTATGTATTTGTTTATTTGAAAAAAGAAGTCAGAGTATTCAAATAGACTTCAACACTAGCACCGGGACACTACTATCAAAGAGCATACATGAAAGAAAGCGATTATGAATTAATTTAATAAAATTAAAAATAATTGAACCGAAATTAACCGTAATTCAAATTTCGTTCCGGTTTCAGTTTTTCCGGTTTTTCTATTCAGTAATTTTTCATTCCGGTTTTCGATTCGGTTTCGGTTCGACTCTTTCGTTAGTATAGACCTTAGACTTTATAAATCCCTAAAGGAAAAAATCATATGGGGTCAAGTTGCAAGATCTGGGTAGCCAATTAACGTCAGCATTTCTGGAAATCACACAACAAGGAAAATGATAACTTAACAAATCGATGGTTTCTCTTGCTGCATTGCATGTGGCTCCATCCTGTTGAAACTACAGTTCTTCGAGGTCCAAGTCGTCCAATTGATTCTACAAAAAGTTGGATCATTCTCAAAAAAGAACTGTCCAATAATCCGCATAAAACAGTCACTATTTATGGGTTCATCATATTTTCATTAATAACTCGAGGATTATCATTGCCCCAAATTCGACAATTCTGCTTATTAACAAAACCATCCAAATGAAAATGAGCTTCATCGTTAATGTTGATGTTTAAAAACAAAGTTTTTCAAACAATCTCCACAGAAACTTTGGCCAACTTTGTAATGTGTTTTAACAATCACAATACGTTGTTCTTTTGTATAGCGACCCATTTTTAATAACATCGATAACAGCAATTGATCAATGTCAAATATTAGTGTTGTCAACTTAAATACAAAAAAAATAATGTAAGGAAATTTAAATCCGGCGTACCTGATGGGCCACTCTATATAACTTACTCGTTACGAGAAACATTCGTTTATCGAATCATTTTTTGTTCATATAAATTAATGTAAAATACGAAATATAAAAACACACAAGTTTGGAAAATGATGTAGCAGGCGCACAATCCGGGACTTATATTTTCCTCGTCACTCGTTATGAGAAAAGTTGCGAGTCATTTTTGTTATGATTTGTTTTGATTATTATGCGAATTACTCGTTATGAGAGGTGCTCGTTTAGCGAGGTTCCGCTGTATTTGTATCATGAGTAAAACATGTGTATTGTATTATATTTAACTAAGCGAATTGAATAGATTTGTTCTGATTTTTAATTATATATTTATGTAGAACTTACCACAATTTGCAAAAATAAAAAAAAACTTAAATTGTGTTAAATTTATTAGAATAATATAATATTAAAGAATTTTGAAAAGTTGAAAATATATTACGCCTTTCGTTATCCCTTTGGCCAGCCTATTAGTATATATATTTTTATTGTATGTTAAAATTTATTTATGTATAAATTGTATTTTTTTTTTCTCTTCTTCTTATGTATCGATGTTTAGCCAATAAATTATTATTATTTCGCCTTATATAATATATTTTGTAGAAATGTTCAGTTTAACAAAAGAAACAAGACAAGTTTTATCAAAGTTAATCTTCATTTCCCCACTTCACATTAATGTTCACTATAAGTCTTCCAACATATCTTTATTACTGCGTATTATTGCTTTCAAACAATTGACTATTTATTTCTTTTCATATTTTTTTTTCATTTTAATAATTAAACTGAAAGTGAAAATTTGTAAATACAAATTTCCCGATCTAATCTCGTTGTATCTCGGAAGTATCTGAAGTATAAGAAATACAAGAAATTCAAGAATATACAAATTTATGAAAAATTTGAGTATAAAAGTTTAAATTTATTTATTAATATATTATTTTTTAAAGCATTTTTTTTGATAATTTATTGAATAGTGGATATGACAGATAATTTCAATTATATAAATTACTAATATTAATTGGGATACGATTATTCAAGCAAAATACTAATTCTTTATGAAATAAGTTTGTTTAGTTTTAAGAAACAATAAATTATCATTCTTTAATTATTTGTTAACATTCAACGTTTTCATGTATTTACGCTAAGTTAGTTCGCATAGTGCGGCTTTTGTTAGTGCACATTCACTACAGTTTGGTTTGAAACAATCTAAATTTTAATTGAGCAAAATATAAGTGAACTGTAAAAAATATTAACACAAAATTATGTTGTTATACACGATTAATCGATTTTTTTCGCTTTATACAGTCAAGTTTCTCGATTAGTCAAGTTTCAAACAGTGTGGGATATTGGCGGAACCGATTATCCGCATTATGCGTAGTATGCCTATACTTCGTTCGCAATTGACAAATTGTCACGTAGAAAACGTTGTTATTGTTTTGCAGTTTGTGCGTTCAGAAGAGATCGTGTTTTTCTCTTAATAGTCTTAATGAATTGTGTAATTAGCAATTGGCGGTACCCACGCATCTTATAACTGTATCACTAGAGATTTACAAACGCGAAAATCATTCAAATCTCAACGCATTTCATCGATTTGCATTTAATGTGTTATTCACCGTCGCCCTACAATATATAAAGTCTATTGGATTTGAATACGTCTCATTGAATAAATTGAATAAATTTTGTTCAGCATTTTTTGGATTAAAGTGGATTTAATCTCGTTAGTCGCGAAGCCGTACGCGGCCCACAACTACTATGGTCTCGTGCATTTGTTTCAGTGCCTGTTCAGATCCTCTGCAAGACAGAGTAGTAGCAGTAACAACAGCACCACGATGGTAAGCAATAATTACAATTACGTAACAAACAATGATTGATTTCTTGTGTAATATTAATTAATTAATTACGTTTCAGGATTTGTACGCGATTTTGCGATTCGGTTATTCTCTGGTAATTGTGACTTTCTTTCTGATGGTCTGGACTTCGATGATCGGAGCTAAAGAGGTGGAGGAGGTACGGTATCCGCCGTGCTACTTCAATTTGCTGTGCAGTTGTTCCAAGGCGCAGCCGGATTTGGGGATCGTCCGATGCAGGGATATCCACATGCCACGTATTCCTGAAACCATCAACAATTCGAAAGTGTTTATGCTGCACTTGGAGAATATTGGTTTGAGGAATTTGGAACCGTTCTTTCTGCAGAGCACTGGTAACTGGAGACGGCGGAAAATATTGATTGCGTTGCGTTAATTGAGCCAATTACAGGATTGTACAAGTTGACGGTGAAGCATAATCCGTTGACGCATATCCCGGATGAGGCGTTCTTGGGTTTGGAGAGGTCTCTGTGGGAGCTGGATCTAAGCCATAATCAACTTACTAAGGTACCGAATCGAGCTTTAAGGTATCTTCAGAAGCTGCGACGACTGGACTTGGCTGGTAAATTAATCATAGTTTAACCCGGTAATAAAGGTATCAATACTCCGTTTAATCCAGGTAACGATATATCTGAGATATTACCGGAGAACTGGCGTGGTTTGGACAACTCCTTGGAAACTCTAGATCTCTCGGATAACTGCATCAACCATCTACCAACTGACGCCTTCTCCGGTCTTCCAATCCTGGACACAATTGATCTGCGCGGCAATCATCTCCGACGCATCGATCCTTCCGTCTTCAGAGATGGCATGGGCAAATTGGCCAACCTGATACTCGCCGATAACCAGCTCAGTGCCATTCCTTATCAAGCTTTGCAACCTTTGAAGATGCTCAAAACCTTGGACATCAGCTACAACTGCATCAACAAGATTCAACCGGAATTGACCAGCGAAACTCAGAACTTCAATTACATGATGAACTTGAACACCTTACGTCTCGACTACAACGATATAACGATAATACAATCTGGGGCCTTTCAGTACTTCGACGTGCTCAACAAAACTTACTTGAACGGAAATCCTTTAGACACAGTAGAGGTAACAAATTGTAAATCAAAGACAAAAATCAGAAAGATTGAAATCTTTTCTTAAATTTAGGAGAATGCGTTTAGGCAAGCCAAAATCCGAGAGCTTTACATGCGCAACTGTGGGCTCGATGAAATCTCACCACTGGCTTTTGCAGGATTAGAAAATTATCTGCAAATATTGGATCTTTCAGGAAATAATATTACCACTATCATGCCCGATATGTTCCATCGGCTAAATCTGCTAAGGACTTTGAGTTTGAGGGACAATTTGATTCAAGGCATGAATGCTTTGGAAGTGTTCACCGGATTCCAATACACGCTCTACAAATTGGACTTGATCGACGCCCAAAAGGATCCAATATCTATTCAAGATCTCAGAAGGTAAAATTAAGAATTATTTTTAACTGAAACTAAATATACTTTTATGATCATTAAATCTTTTAATTTGACAGATGTCAATAAATGACATAATAGTATATTGTCCAAGTATCAATTTGATGTACGACAAATTCTGGTTATATCCAAAATTGTCTAAGTTTTGACATATGCTTCTTGACAAAATTTTGACGTATTACGTAATTAATTTGTTTTTATTTTATAGATTACGCAATCTTCGCTTTTTATCATTATCAAAGTTGCCGCAGCCGCACGTGAGTCCAGAAGATTTTTTAGATTTCGGCGTGGATCTGGAGGAGCTGCAAATAATATCAGCCGGACTGCAGAGCGTTAAGAATCATGCCTTTCAATACGTCCACGCTCTCAGAAAGATCGATTTCTCCGAAAACGCTATAACAGCAATAGAACCTGAAGCTTTCGTCGATGTAAGATAACCAGAAACTATGTATTCAAATACTTAACTTAATTTGCAGATTGCGCATTCGCTGATTTCACTTAGATTATCGCACGGATTTTCTCCGTCACTTACCACAATCCCGGCTGAATCTTTCAAATCTTTGGTGAATTTGCAAGATTTGGATTTGAGTAATAATAGATTGAAATCTATGCCTGACACCTGTTTCCATTTCCTGAAGAAGTTGAGGAAGTTAGACTTGCAGGATAATGTTATCGAGGAGGTGCACAAAGGCACGTTCCAAGGCGACATCCATTCTAATCTGGAGGAGATTTATTTGTCTTTCAATCAGATCAAATCTATACAGCAGCACACGTTTGTTGATTTAAGTTCTCTGGAGCAGCTGCATCTGGATGATAATGTGATTGTAAATTTGGAAAGGAGATCGTTTATGAATCTGGAGAATTTGAAAAGATTGAACTTGAAAGGGAACGATATAAACACAATTTCATACGAGGCCTTTCAGAACCTTCCTGAACTGGAAGATCTAGATTTGGCTTATAATGAAATGAAGATCTTCGACTTCTCGATCTTCGATCAGGTTGGAACTTTGGCTATGTTCAGCGTGAACATGAGCCACAATAAAATTGCCGATCTACACGTGACTATTAACACACATTTCGAGCAAACCACAGGTAATTATCAGCGAAACTTCGATTCTCAAAGGACGTGCCTCCGCAACTCTTTTCAGCAGCACGCGCGCTGCATTTGAATTTTAAAGTTTGCGTTTACTATTGTTTAGGTGCAGGCGGTTTGCATTCCAACATCAAGATCTTGGATCTATCCTACAACAACATAACGCTCATCTCCAAGAACTACTTCAAACCCGCAATGTTGTCTCTGACGCATCTCCACATGAGCCATAACAAACTCTTTAACGCCACCAGGGATATTTTTGGGAGTTTACCGCATCTGCAGTATTTGGACGTTTCTCACAATAGACTTTTCGAGATCGATTTTGATGCTTTTAGGAACACGAAAAAACTACAAGTAGGAAAGCTCAAAGTACCTTTAGTGTGATTACTTCATTTTTTTTGTAGGTTTTCTACGCGGAATACAACTTTATACACGAACTCCCCACGGATCTGTTCAAAAATTTGGATAACTTGAGAGTTATTGATTTCGGTCACAACAGGTTACGTTTCCTTCCCGAAAACATGTTCAAGTTCGAAGGATTGGAGCGCTTGGATTTATCCCACAATCAAATTAATCGATTACCGTTGACGAGTATGTCTGTGCAGGCTGCAGCAACTCTTTGTGAATTCGATTTATCTTGGAATAGTATTGCTTCCATCGCCCATGGAGGTTTATTTGAAAGATTTAAGGTAAACTAAATCAATATCTTTAACTATTAAACGATTTATTTCTTCATTTTTTTAGAGTTTATCTTGGCTCGATTTATCCTACAATCGTTTGGTTCAAATCGACGTCGCCGTTTTCGAAAATCTTCCAAGACTCTCCAGCCTGGATTTGAGCCACAACACGCAGTTAGTGCTCGAGAGGAACGGCAAAAGTTTCCAAGGTATCGAAGACACCTTGCTTCATTTAGGCTTAGACAACGTGTCTTTAACATACGTAACTATTTGTTATTTTCTTTTTAGAATTATAATCCTTAATTCAACTTATTTCAGGTACCCGAGTTACCATTACCTAATCTCCTCTCCCTTTCGCTCGCTTACAACTACTTACCTACCGTTCCACCAGAGATGGCAGCAAACATAAGCTCTTTGATGCGATTAAATTTAGATTACAACGATTTAACTGCAGTTCCTATTGTTACACACTCTTTAACGAATCTGCGTGAACTGTCTCTGGCTTCAAATCCAATTACAACGTTGACAAATACCAGTCTTCTGGGTGTCGCAGATTACCTTGAGCGTTTGGACATCACCAACTTCGATTTAAACACCTTAGAAGTTAATACTGAAAGATTAGTATAAGCTTATTTTATACTTTGTTTGTTTACTTTTTTAGAATGGAGCCTTTTGTAAGATGTACTCTTTAAGAAGTCTAAGGATGAGCGTTTATCGTAACGTGAAGAACTTCAATATTCCCACTATTCTCCAGAAGACATATGGATTGAGAGATTTGGAAATTCACGTAGGGTCATAACAACCTTTACTTAATGAACCAATAAATGTGATTTTCTTTCAGATCGACAAAATGGACACGAGTTTGCGCATGGAAATGAAAGGCCAACTTCCATCCAAGTTACGCAACATCACTTTTACTGGCTTAGCTTTGAAGCAATTAGATAACAGTATTCTTCAGGCAAGTCAAATTATTTTAATAAACATTAATTGTCATATCTTTTGTAAGAAAAGTTTCTCTACAATATTTTACAACTACAAAATACTTCAGTCTATTAGATCCATGTCACATTTGATATGTTATGAAAAGATTATGTTATGTGATTTTAGGGTGTGCAAAGTCCGGAATTAAACTTTGGTTTGAGGAATACCAGCGTGACGAAGATACCGACAAGTTTATTCGAGAATTTACGTCACGTGAGGAATCTGAGCATCGAGTTGAGCTCGAACCGTGAACTTCAGAATCTGGAGAATCCGTCGACCGGCTACAAACCAAACTTACCTCGCACTCTCTTCCTCGAGGACATCTGGATGGAGGACAACAAGTGGAACTGCGACTGTCAATTGGGGTAAGTTGAAGGATAAGAAATAAGCACACTCAGTAAGTCCACTAAACTGAATTTTATTTAAGTTTAGCGCACTTTAACAGGTAACTTTAATACTATCATTCAGGAATATTACAAGTAACAATGCGATACAAAAATATTGTTATTAGATATTTGTAGTATGCTGTGGATATGTTCAGTTGTTTACAGCGAAGAAAGGGTTAGTTACACTTTTTGTTTTTTACATTTTTTGACACTGACATCATATCAAAATATAAAATTTCAATTGACATTTTCTTACTTAGTTAAAAAGAAACATTTTTTTTTCATCATTTCAATAATTAATTATTTAATTTTATTTAATTATACTTTCATTTTTATTATTACGTTTATCATGCAATTCCACATATTATTATCATGAAATTATGGACCAAATATGATTTTTTTCACTCATTGATAAAATAGTTTAAGATTAATTATTTCTTACAACAATTTGTTTAATTGGAAACAAATTAATTAATAATTTTTAAATTTTAATATTAATGTTCACTTTTTCTAAGTTCATTAAATTATTCTCTTGATAGATAAAATTCGTAAAGTGAGTATTAATTTTCTATTATTTACTTCTAAATTTATCCAAATAAACTAATACAAATTATTGAAGCATTTTCTTAATTTGGTAGAAGTAATGTTTACACGTTTACTAATTTCAATGCAATTTAAATATAAACAAAATTATCCAAACTATTTTATTGCTTAAAATTCAATAATTATACCGTTACAATTTTTTGTATATCGAATCTTATTATTTTTATTTATGTAATCTAGTGATATTCTTTTACATATGTCTAAATTTAGATTGACATCTTTCTAAGATTTAAAGTTATGTTTATTACTTAATTTTGATAAATTGATTCGAAATATATTGTCAACTTTAAAAAATTAATTGAACTTTAATTATTAATAATATGTTTAATAATAGTATTTGTTTTAATTCTGACATTATTTTGACAGTGACATTAATTCTGACATAAATATACAATTTATAATGAAAATAGTTATTTTTGTACTGAACCAATCTTATTGGATTCTGAAGTATGAATTTTTGTTTGTTTTAAGAAAATAATTTTGATTAACAAATTATTGTACTAACCCTTTCTTCGATGATTATTGAAGTGTTAACATTCGTTTTGATTTTATTACATTTTTTTTTGTTTGCGACTAGTTGGATTGAAGTGTGGCAGAGGAAACGCAGACAATTCCTTTGCGGTCAGAGTCCGAGCCGTCCGCCATCGTTCAAATCGCAGGACTACACCTGCAGACATATAAACGATGACCTGAGGAACTCGAAATGCACCAACAAGAACAACAAGAGCTTAGTGGACGTGCTCAAGACGGAGATAGAGTGCGGCTGGAGCTCCGGATGCAACCTCCAGCTCTCCGCTCCTCTCCTGGTATTATTTTTCTCGCTTCTGCTGTTAATTTAAACTAAAACTCTCATTTATAACAAACAAAAAACAAAGAAAAACTGAAAAAAATACAAGTAGGTGGTAATAATAATTAATCATAATGTAAGAACATAGTTAAAGGAAATGCTAAAGAGTTGCGAGTTTTATTTATTTATTTATTATTTTAGACGAATAACTTGCGTTTTGTTAAATGTTTAAACATGATTTTGGTTACACATCCATTTGAAATGCATTCCCTGAGCGACTCAACTACCATACACACACCTATTTACATATTGTACAATTATATAAATTAACACGGATCGATAATATTATATTATAAATAATCGTGAATCTCATCATCCCCCTCCAAGACGCGTCTTCGGGAACTGTTGTCGTCTTCATCATCATCAATAATCATCATTTCTTAATATCTAACTGTTTAATTGGAAATAAAATAAAAATTCTTTGGCTGCTTAATTGGATTCCCTGCTGTTCTCGTTGCTCTCCGGTTGGTTCAGGTTGCCGTTCGGGGAATTTGCGATGCTCAGATTTGAGGCGGCGGCGGCGGCTGTAGAGTCGGCCGGGATCAATCCCTCCTTCATCCTCTTCTTCTGCTTCATTCTCCTGTTCTGGAACCATATCTTCACCTGGGTTTCGTTCAGCTGGAGCGCAGAAGCGATCTCGATGCGCCGCGCCCTCGTCAGATACTTGTTGAAGTGGAACTCCTTTTCCAGCTCGGTCAGCTGCTTGTTGGTGAAGTTCGTCCTTCCAGTGTTCAGGCAGTTCAGGCCCAGCAGGCTCGAGTTCAGGGAGGGGCTTGAGCTTATGCAAGAGGTCCTCGACGCCTGATTTGTCGGGTCCAATTGGGATGTGCTCGACGGCGCCGAATAGTCGCCCAGATTTGCACCCACCTTCGGACCTAAAGCAACAACAAAGAAGAAAAGAAAAAATGAGCATTCGAGAAACAAGTTAATAAATTTGAAGGGCGAAGAAAGAGAGAGAAAAGCGTTTTATTTTT